>NC_056739.1:586847628-587120929 GCF_019279795.1 Protopterus annectens
AGGTAAAGTCCCAAGACTGGACAAAAACCCTCATCCGCCTCAACTAAAAGTTTAGATCCCTCACCAAATACCATAAAGCTAGCTGTGAAAACAGAATTACAGCACATCGTAAAGACAAGCGCAAGGCCTACTATAGTTATGTTAAGAATCTCCATGGCAATGCCAAGATTTTCTCTGAGCTACTGCACAATGGTACCTCTTATACTGAGCCAACAGATATTGCCAATATACTGGCTGACAGATTCACTGCCAGCTGTACTCCTCACTCCCTCCAAAGGACTAATCACAATAACAGTACACTGCCAGGCACCCAGTATTATTGCTGCACATGTTAATACACCACGGTGCAAGGCCAGGAATACAGTGTCTATGTGACCTGACAATATCCCTGGCTGTGTTCTACACGAAATACAGAGTGAACTGGCACCTCACCTGTGTGCCCTGTGCAATCACAGCCTCACCTCAGGCTTTGTCCATAATGAATTGTGCACTGCGGCAGTCACCCCTCTCCACAAAGGAGGAGCAACTGCAGACCCTGGGAGCTATTGCCCAATTAGCCTTACAAGTCTGTTATGCAAAGCTATGGAATGCATCATCATGGACCTAATAAACAGTGATATGGGAATCACCAGACTCAGGATCCCACATAGTTTGGTTTTCTGAAGGGTAGGTCATGCCTGCTCAATCAACCAGGTCGACTTCTTTGAGTTGGTCACCTGAGCTGTGGATGAAGGCATGGTGGTTCATACAGCCTACCTTGATCTGGCCAAAGCCTTTGATAACATTTCCCACTCAGGAATCATGCGAAAACTCACTAAGCTAGGCATCAACTCCTATATCACTAGGTGGGTTGCAAACTAGATAGAACTCACAGTGTGAAAGTACCTGACTCCACGTCAGACTGCTGACCTGTCATGACTAGAGTCCCACAGGTTTCAGCCCTGGGTCCTCTCCTATGTAGTATCTACATGTCTGAACTCCATGCCAACATGAAGGGACTCTGGCTGACAATGTTCACAGATGATTGCATGGTGGGAGCTATTGCTAACTACTCAAGTGATGTTGGCATCCTACAGAAAGGCCTCACTGAGACCAATGACTGGTGTCAGAGACATGTCCTTAAGGTCAATGTCACAAAATGTGTTGTCACCCCCTTTAGGAAAAACCCTGTTCCCATGAATTATCACATCAATGGTAGTCCCCTGAACACAGATGGCATTATAATAGAAATGGGAACACAGGTTGTCAGCAACCTCTGTTTGGATCACCACATTCCCACTGTGGTCAGAAAGCCCATCGATGTGGCACATCTCATTACTAATGCTTTTGCATCCAGGAAGGAAAAAGTAATTGTCCCCATTTACTCTTCTGGACAGAGTGACACAGTTTGTTTCACCATAAATATTCTGATGGATGTGAGGTCTGACAATGGCATGTATGTCATCATTTACTGACCAAAATCAGCATATCATCACAGTGATTTAACAGAGAAATGATAATAATCTGTAAAACAGACCAGAAATATGAACAATAAACCTGGACATCCTGAAACAATCCAGCCAGTTGACAGGTATGCTCAGAACCCCTTACTGCAATGAATCTGGACCAAGGCTGACAAAGAAGCCATGAAAATGGTGATGTAGCTGAAATACTGGTGTAGATAAGCTGACACAGTTGCTGCAGTAACACCCTACTCTAACATATATATAGTGAAATGGCACAAGTAATTGAAATAGCAAATTTGCTACTGGTAATTACACTTGTATTTGCAAATAGATCAGCACTACAGGGATGTGACAGCACTGAATAACATCATCGGTATGAAAGTGCATACCCACAACCAATATCACCACAGTCACAGTTACATACTGGTAAGTCGAATGAACAGTAGAGTATATGGACTGTGTGAACAAATACATCACTGTTTGCCAGTCACACACTGGCCCTACATATACTGGCCCACTTTTCAGTGTAGTCTGTATCCTGGCCATGGTATAGGACATGTCTCAATCTGACCCTACAAATACATACAGCCCATAGACCAGCAGAAATTGGAGCAGCATGCGCAGTCAGATACAAAAGGAGACATAACACTTACATCTACCCCCCTCCATACACAGCCCAAATAACACGTACACATGACATTTGTACACAATCCTGACAGTCTGTTAACAATGGCCAGACATACACAGACCTCTCAAATGTATAGTTCACCTCAGAATGTACAGGCTCTGGATTCATATCTATGGCCTCTACCCTGACATGTCTGTGGGTCTGCTACATCACTGGGATAGTAGCAGGAATTAATGCAGTAATAATGATACTAAATACGTCAGAACCTCAGAGTGCATAACATCTGGACAAAGCCTGACATCATTTGTGGACAGAGGCACAAACACAGGGGTAGATTGCACATATTGCTGTCATAAATTGAGACAGTTGCTGATGCTACTGGGTTTGTTGTAACATCTGTTATGAGGTATATGAAGTCAGTAATACCAATGGATGTGAGTATTTACTGACTGCATTCCCCAGAGTCCCTGACTGATTTTCCAAGGACAACAACTGTCTGGGGAACAGACAAAACATAACAGACAGACATGTGGCCAGTCTGTGGACAGCGTGCCATTGGAGAGGTATGTCAGAGACATATCACTGTTGGATGTGCAGTCACTCACTAAATGCATGTCTACACAAATCTTGTCAATCTATCAACCCACCAAGTGTATCACAGCACTGATGACACAGAATCTGTACACAATTCTGGGGATATGTCTCCTATGTTGTTGGGCTGTCTCTCTCCAAATGTCCTGTCTTGTGAAGTATTCCCACCTACTGTCTGTGAATCTGTAGCCCACCACCTCTCTTATGTCCCTCACACAGGCAAAGAAAAGGGGCAAGGCCTATATGAAGGATGTCCCATATGTTGGAAGTAGCAGCAGTGTCCAGGCCCACAGCACAATACTATGTGGGCACCTACATAGTTGTTTGGCCTTAGCAATAACTGATATCTGCACATTTGCACAGAAGACAGAAAGGAAGTGGACAAGCATGTTAAGCATTAGGATAAATGCCCTGAAGGATAGAAGTATGAAAGTGAAATGTATGTCATTACTACACGACAGCAGTCCTCAATGACATGGGCAAAAAACAGAGTACTGTACGGTTTATATAATAATATCATATCAATATCCAATACATAAAAACATACAGCAGAAACTGCAAGAACAAGATAGCATAGTACTCAGACTCCCAGCTCTGCATGCAGAGGTGCATGGTTGGAGTACTACAGTAGGCAATCTAAGTTTACATGAAAAAGCAGTGTCAACAGTACTAATCTCATAATACAATATGTGTGGAATAATATTTGTCAACCAATGTACTAATACTATAGCTGGTGTAACATGCAAGTGTGAGTGCATATAACTTGTGATACTATCCATGTATAATAAATAATAAATAAAACAACATGTGATACTACCCATGTATACCCAAGTGTCCTGTACAGTATAGTCATACCTCTTGCTACCGTAATGAGAGCACATAAAAGCATGTTATGTATGTATGTTACTCTGCTATTTTATGAGGCTGGAATGTGAGCAATAGTTAACAGGGCAGAGTTATGCTTAGCAGGTTTACACATTGCTTAAATGTGAATGATAACCAGTAGTTACCTCTGCTAAGCAGGTTTGCGTGCTGGTCAAACCCGCTTTAAGCAGCTTAAAACTGCCTTCATCACTCTGTATCCAAGAGCCCTTGTTCTGCCTAGCAAAAAAATAATCAGCCCTTGTAAGTCATGAACGCAGGACTCAGTACACCATAACCACAGCAATTAACCACTAAGCCATTTCTGCTGTTGATGTGTCTGATGTTTTTTCAAACATATCATTCAGTAGAGTCATTCAACAGTGGGGAAAAGGTTTGTTAAAATTAGTCACATTTTGTACACACACACACACACACACACACACACACACACACACACACACACACACATATATATATATATATATATATATATATATATATATAAATGTATATGTGTATGGAGATGAATATATATATATATATATATATATATATATATATATATATATATATATATATATATATACAGTGGTGGCTGGTGACTTCAAATCAAAGGGGGGCTGCAGGAGACAGCTGAATGGGTGGGGATAACGGGAAGGAGTGTGGTCAACTAGAAAGGGGTGGAGCTATGCTCAAAACCACAAAAATTGGGACTTTAATTAAATACACTTCCCTGGATGCCAAACTGTCATTATGTGAGTCCAATTAAGACAAACTGAAGTGGAGAAGGAAAAAAAAATATTTCAATGCATTGGCTACATGACAGCTTACTTAATATCTAGATGGAAACAAAAATGTGAGGCATGAAAAAAATAAATTACTTTTAAAATACATTACTGGCATGCCAGTCAAAATCAAGTATAAAAAACAAGCAGCACTCAACTCAAACCACATGTCCTTGCACTTGAGCTCTAATTATAACTTATATTCAGCTTTATAAAAATACCAAGTAACATGCTGAAAGTAGCAATCTCTGTGATATCCCCCACTTGTAAAAATGGTTCTTATCCAAAAAAGACCTGCTGCCTGACAACTATCTATTTGTTTCACGGAGAAGAAATGATCAAAGTAAAAAATGAACAGCAAACAAGGAACAAGCTCAAGATAAATTGTTTAAAAGATTACTGCACAGGTTATGGACCACACATGATAAATTGGCATTCTGTTTAGTTTACGGGTAAAGCCTGCAAAGATGACTGCAAGTCTCCGACAAATGTAATGAGCTCCTTAAAATACTGTAATCCTGTTCTTTATTACAAATACTCTCATGTGCATTTCAGTACCTAAGGCTTATACATTATCTAGTTATGTAAATATTCTCTGCATGGCAACAACAAAAAAGCTTTCCATGTTGTTCATTATTTAACAGTATGCTTATTAAAGCTTATTTGCATCTTACAATCTCAGACAAGCTTACCTGATGGTCATTAAAGCATTGCTACTTAAACACAGAACAACAGGCACTGTAACAACATGCATTTTCTGAATAATAAGAAGCATAAATCAACAGTATAAAAATATGACAGAAGAAACTCTGCACACTTACACTGCATAACTGCTCATTGGTTTGCTTGGACACATCCAGAGATAATACATGGGGGAGCGGGGTGCACCAAGTATGTCACAATTTGAAATGTCTCTGGCTGATGGTGATGGCCCTGACACATTTGTCATACCTCTCAACCTCAGAGCAAGAAATCTGGACAAAGACATAAATAGAAGTGGGACAAAGGCCCAAAAATAAGGCCAATTTTTAAATATTGCTCTTATAAACTTAAAAAGATAATAGAATAGTAGGTCTTGCATTAGTATGAATTTTCTGAAGGGTATGAAATCTGAAACTCAAATGTCTGTCAATATTTTCTAACTTCAGTCTTTAATTATTTGCCACTAATTTGCCAGAAAACCACAATTTTATAAAAAAAAAACAGACCAAAAATGTGATGCAAAAATATAAAATAGCCAAACAATACAGCTGGGAACTTGTGAAAGAAGGGACACTTTTTAAATATTAGTACTATTAATTTGAGCAGTTGACAAAATAATAGAATCTGCATGCATTTCTGAAATAAAAGTAATCTATAACTCTGATCATTACAATTATTTATTAATTGTAAACCCTCCATGTTTTCTTCCAAAATTGCCATTTTGAGGAGAGATTATTAGGGAGAGAGCAACATTTTAAGCCAAAATCAGGGACAGTTGAGAGGTATGGATATACCTAATTCTATAAAGTGATTTATTTGCATGTACCTCTCAACATCTTAATGCAGGAAATCTGGACAAGGCCAAATGTATTGGGGGAACATACAAACTACTAAAAATTGCTCTTGTATAAACGTAGGCGATTAGTTGATATAATAACAGGTCTTGCTTTAGCATGCATTTTTCTGAAGGGTATGAAGTCTGAAATTCAATGTCTGTCATTATTTAGTGACTTCATTCCTAAATGATTTGCCAGAAAACCACAAAGTTTATGAGGAATGAACCAAAAAGAAGAAGCAAAAATCTGTTCATTCTGTGAAAATCTGGACACTTGAGAGATATAGTTCAGTTGGGACTGTCTTTGAGTTTGCTGCCCTTCCCCCCTCAAAACATCATAGTTGAATGGGGCCTCCCCCCTGCAGCCATTCCAATGTCCCATTACTTGGCTATTTCACCATATTTACCATAAACACTGAAATGTACATACTGCTTTACTTCTATGATGATTTGGATTTCATTTAAAAGTTTCATTTTACATTTTACAGCGCAAACACTAATATACATCTGCTAAACAAAGCAATGCAGCCTCACAATGAAAATAGACTTAGCATTAAAACTTCGCTGCCCTTGAAATTCACATTCATTGAAACAGCATTGAAACCCACATTCAAAGAAAATACATATGGCCAGTGTCAGATAAAGATTAACTTTGGGCTGTTTTCAAATGGGGTGGATTCATGAAGCCCTACATGGAGTGTCAGAATAGTGCAGGAGCTGCTGCATGCAATATGGCTGCTGAGCGATCCGGGATCGAGCTCCCGGGATGTGGGTGACCGCTCCTACACTATTCTGGCACAGACACCACTGCTGCATGCTAATTATCTCATTTGCTGGTGAATTAGTGATCCAGGAAGCAGACAGTTGTCTGTGCCTGAACAGTGAACAAAGCAGAAATGTATTCAGCTAGTAGCTGAATACATTTCTGCAAATTAAAAAAAGGAGGCATGACAGCACGAAAGAAAGCAGGCATTATAGTTAGAAGGCATGCTAATGGCCAACTATATGTCCATTGGCATGAAAAATAATTTACTTTTTATACAATAAAACTTTTTTTTTTGGCCGATCTAGGCTGTTTAAGCATAGGGCAGTGGTGAGCAAATGGGATTGTGCTAAAAAACAAAAAAAAAAGTGAAAAAGAAATTTTCAGGGAAATCTGCATTTTACCATTGTAGTCAATGCCATGCAGAATGAAAACAATACCAGGGAACAGTGGTTGCTAAGGGGAAAGTCTCAGTGTGAGTGCAGTAACTATGGAGTAAGGCAGTGGGATATGCAAATGAGGGGAATCTTACTGAATCACAAATTTCTTCTCAGTGTCACACTGCACCTAACCATGTAGGTGCTGTAATATGGCCATATAAGCATGAGACGTAAATGGCATCAAAAGGGGGTGTGTCATGCTTGCTGTAAGCACACTGAAATACTATTGCCTGGGTTTGCACTTAGCTAAGCAAAGCTAAGCAAGGGTGTGTGTCTTTGGCTGTAATGTCTTGCACCATGAAATGAAGAGCGTGTCTGCATCCAGGGAGGGACATTTCTGTTAAAATGTGTTCACCTTAGCTGAATGGGGTGTGCATGGAGTGCACTGGGACTTAAACTAACCAAAAAAAAAAAACCCCACAGGAAATAGCAGCACTGTTTATATGTAAGCAAGGGGCTGTGTCCAAGGTTGTGTAGCCTTGTTTACCATGCCTAAACGAGTGTGTGTGGCAAGTACTGGGATTTAAGCCACAACATAAAAAAATACAGGAAATGGCAAGTGGAAGAAGAAAAAAAGGAAATAGCAGAATAGAGATACTCAAATACAAGTACTAGAGCTGGCAGGTGGAATGTATCATATTCAGCCAATCACACAGGCAACATTTGCAGCACACCACTATAAACTATGCAAACAACTTTTAGTCTGTTTTTTTTTCCCCACAAACTCTACACCTCTGGTGTACACAGATGGGGAAATTTTACCTGACAAAACTAACAAAATGTTAGAGGCTGCTGTTGCTCTCATACATCAGTATGTGCAAGAGGATGAGGGTGGTGAGAGGACAATGCTAACAACTGTCCTAGACTTATGATGAGGAGAAGAAGAGTGTACATGCAGGATAACCTACCAGGGGCTACATGATCTGGAGATAGTAGAGCACTACAGGGTGGACAGGGACATACTGCAGCAAATTGTGGAGCTGTGCTGGCCTCGCCTTACATCCAGAACAAACAGAGGGGAACCCATTCCAGTGGATACCAAGGTATGTGAGCTCTAAAAATACTAGCTACAGGTACTTTCCAAAGAGCAACTGAGGATATCATGGGGTTCTCACAGGCATCTGCATCCAGGATACTCCACCAGTTCCTGGATGCCATGCCAACACATGATGAGGAGCACATTAAATTCCCCAGCACCCATGAGGAGCTGACTGGCAATATGCATCTCTTCCACCGTGTAGCAGACTACCCGGAGGTACTGGGTGCCATAGACTTCACACACATCCACATCAAAGCACCACCTGGTGATCGGGGTAGGGTCTACGTAAACTGCAAGGGGTTCCACTCCTTCAACTGCTAGGTCATGTGTGGTTCCCAGGGCATTATCATGAATGTGTATGCTGGCTGCCATGAAAGCTATCACGACTCCCACATCTGGCATTCCTCACAGCTGTATCAGTGGTTTGCCAGGGGTGACATCCCATATGGCCATTTAGTGGGGGATGCTGGCTACACAATGGAGCCGTGGATGATGACACCCATCATAAATGCACACACACTCACACAAGAATGCCATAATGAGGCACACGCACAAACCAGGATCATTATAGAGTGTGTCTTTGGGATGCTAAAGTCACATTTCTGTTGCCTTGACATATCCAGTGGAGCCTTGCAGTACTCTCCAGCCACATGTGCACACATGGTCATAGTATGTGCCATGCTACACAATATGTTCCTGTGGAAACAGTTGCAGCAGGAACAAAATGGGGAAGGGTCACACAGACCCCTACCATTGCCAAGACCTCCACAGGCACAAAGTGACTCAGAGGTGGAGCATCCTGAGCATGGCCTTCTAGCCAGACAAAGGCATGCCCAGTATGCCCTGGCCTTGGCAAAGAGGCAATGCATAGCACATACACTGACATTGTAGGTCCCCAGGGACTGATCTCTCTCTCTCTCTCTCTCTCTCTCTCTCTCTGACTCACACATACAGTAAAATGGATGCCAAACATTACACCACCTATACCTGACCATGTATAGGCAGTCTGTTTTGTGCATCTGACATAGTCAGCCCTCAGGAACCACCCTCACAAAAGCTGAAGGCAATGGGTAAGCCAGTCTCTGTAACAAATTAAAATAATGGGGTGAACATTTCTGATAGTATATATATGGTATTGATCAAGCATGTAAGGGAATAGGGGTGGCTAACTAGGATAGCAGCAGACAACTGACAGCTATGTGGACAGCAGGATGTATATCCCCAGTACTGCCCTACCCACACCATGCAGTACCACCCGAGTCAACAACTACCACTGCAGTGTAAGTGGTGAGCCAAATATCTGGGGGGGGGTCATTGGTCACATGCATGGATGCCAAAGTGGGGGTCCCATACCCACTACCAACCCCACATGGCAGATCAGCTGTAGACAACCATACAGAAATGCCTGGCAAAGGCCCCCACATGGCAACACCCATGATACCCCCACCTACAGACTTTTACACAGTGATATCACAGCAGGTCTGGCAGTGATAGGTAAGAAGTCTGAAACTAAAAATGTCTATGCCAGAACAATCTGAACTGTGGTTGATACTGTTATGCCTGTGGTCTGAAAGATAGGGCACACCACCATGCTACGAGACCAAAATGTTAAGCAAATATCAGCACAGTCTGTGCAGATGTGTATCTTGTACAGTCGTGTCACCCCCATAGTCCCATATAAATGGAGTAACATGTTCCTAGACTTAAGCAGCACCCATCTGTCACCCAGACTGATGGTGCAATAGTAACAGAAAGCAATTGTCAGTAACACCCACAGTCAACTTACCATTCCAGGGTGTCTCCTGCCAGCAGCCTGGGAACATATGATCATCAGAATGCACTGCCCTGCTACAGAGGGCCTGCATCTGTCACACCTGGCCTACAGGCCTCTGGAAAATGCCTATGCCTCACCCATATTGCCCTTTAAGGAGTGTCATGGGGTCCACAGCACCAACATAAAACAGTCTGCAAAATGCAAAGAAAGGCTATGCTGACAACTGCTATGAGTAAACCTGGCAGCCTCAGGGAGTCAGAAATCAGGACAAAGCCATGAATAATGAGGTGATGAAGGTCCAAAGAGAAGGACACATATGAAATACTGCTCTAATAATATTATAACGTTGATGGAATGGTTTGTAATAGTGTGGAATGTCTGATGGGTATGAAGGCTGAAAATGCAATGTCAACTGTCTGTAATATCTGACTTCAATCCTGAGTGACTTGCAAAACACTTTTGCTGGAAAACCACACTTGTTTGGATAACCAACATGATATATGAGCCATGGATGTGGACATTCTGCACTACTTTGTACAGTTGACATACATGACTAGGAGTTTAAACAGGGGAATGCACCCACTGCAGGCAGGCCTAACCCTGGAAGATGGTGACATTTCTGCACCCACAGAACCCTGGGCCACAGCCATGGGGAGTAACACACCCCTCCCTGATCACTCGTCCTATGCAAAATCCTGACCCCCAACAGGTAGCCATCCAAGTAAAATGAGGTGGGCCGTACATATAAGTGTAACAAACACACACCTCCAGGCTGGTCAAACAGTCTGATACACACAAGACCCTCCAAGTGCAGTCAACTATTGAGGAGAGTCTAATGCAAAGTACTGCTAGCTATAGCCAAACATATCTGCCCAGGATGCACACACCCCACATATCCTATCCCCTACAAATATATCTGGAGTCTGCCTGTCACACTGATCCAGTCTGATTTATATTACCCAACTGTGGACTGGAAATCAGACCAGGCCAGAACATAAATGCACAGAGATTCCACCATTGTAATATATCACCAAGGTCCTGGACCATTTTCACAGCACCAGCAGTCAATTGCTTGTACACACACCCCTCAACTGGCTGCTTAGAGCAAGAATGCATAGCATTTGGCCCATGAACCTTGTGTGTGCATCATCCATCCTTTATTCCTCTGGTAAATCACTGTGATGATCTGAGGAGGTATGTCACCAGGTACTGAAACAGTACATGACAGTGTCAAATGGCATATATGACAGATGTCTGCTAAAACCAGCCCTGTAACCCTTGCAACCCACACATTACTGAGAGAAATTGTCACAATCATTGTATGGCCTTGTCCCCACATTTTGATAGGCTATCTCCAGATATCCTGCACCAACAGGTTGACATGTATGGCTGTAGCACAAAACAAACAGGACTGGAGGACAACAATCCCTGGAATGGAGTCCCACATGTTCTATAGAAGGACACACTGGGCATGCTCATACACTTAGATAAATGTCAGTAGGACATAGGAATGAACAGGCCTTCCCCACCCAGTGCAGTTTCCATTGCCCCAACTTAGTAGTACTGAAGATGGCTGTCACCAAAGAAGTCACTTTTGTTAGGCCCATCCTCATAAGCTCTGTGGTGCATGCGATAACTGCATAACAAAATAATACAAGTAACTAGTTAGGTAGGAGTTCTAATCTCAGTCCTGGCAAATGTAGTGTGTGTGTGTGGGTGGGGGGGGGTGGGTGTGTGTGGGTGTGTGTGGGTGTGTGTGTGTGTGTTCACAACTAAAAGATTTTGGGTCCATTCAAACCCAGTACACCTCCCCTTTCCCCACTTTAGCAATCCTGCAGATATCAGTCGTCTTAGAAGTGCCTTCTGTCAGGCCTCAACCCCATAAGCTCTGTGGCGCATGCAATAACTGAATAACACAATAGTACAAATAACTAGTTAGGTACTAATTCTAATCTCAGTCCTGGCAAATGTAGAAGTCAGTGTGTGTGTGTGTGTGTGTGTGTGTGTGTGTGTGTGTGTGTGTGTGTGTGTGTGTGTGTGTGTGTGTGTGTGTGTGTGTGTGTGCAAAACTGAGGGAGTTCTGTGTTTGTTTATAGGTGAAACAGTTTTATGCCATTCCCACCCACGACACTTCACAGTGCCCCACCTTATCAGTCCAGATGATATTAGTCCCTTATCAGCAACCTTGGCCAGCTATCAGTCCTGTAAGCACAGTAATGTGTATGTTAATGCTTAACACTATAGTACAAATGATTAGTTTGGCAGGGGTTCTAATCTTCTGGCAAATGTGTGTGTGGGTAGGTATGTTTGCAAGTAGAAGTATTTTGATATGTTTCCCACCCACTGCCCTACTTTATCAGTCATGCCAATGTCATTCCCCATATCAGCACCTTTGGCCAACTGTAGCGTGTGTGGTAACTGTGTAACACTATGATACAAATCACTAGATAGGTAGGGGTTTTACTCACACATCTGGCAAGTGTGTGCATGTGTGTCTGTAGGACAAAGTATTTTGAAAGGTTAAACACCGACTGCATGACTTTATCAGTCCTGCTGATGCCATTCCCTTTATAGTTTCACAAATGTGTAGTAGGTAATGACCCAGGAGCCTTAACAAGCCTAGTACATAGAAGGGCCCTACCATTGTGCCACCCAATGCTACGTCCCAGTGCCTGTATCAAATATAGCCACTGCAGTGATCCTTGGGTTGAACTATTACCCATCCACCCATCAAGATTTCTCTGGAACAGGGTCACCTAGCTACTCAGCATGACATGCATGGGAAGTGTATTCCAGGACATGTCCAGTCTCTTTGTGAGGGACCTGTCCCAGCAGCATGTTGTGGTGATTGTGGTACTGAGGTAGAGGTCTCCACAATGTGTGGTGTGGATGGATTTATATGTAACATTTGTAAACCAGCTGGGTCAGACATGGCTTTGTAAGTCAAGCACAGATATCTGCTAATTAGGTGACATGGCACAGAGAATAGCTTGGGTATGCTGAGTCTGTCTGTGTAGGATGTGTGTTTAATGCCTAGGAACCCCTTTGTGAGGTGCTTCTGTGGCTTCCCCAGCTGTAGCAAGTGTCTGGTGAGGTACATGGCAAATGGGCCATAATACTCGAGGAGTGGTCTAATGAGGGAATAGCAGACAAAGCTCATTACCTCTGTCTTCCTGGATGCAAAACCCTTGGTGATGCAATGTGCCACATAGAAGGATTTCCTGACCACAGTGGCAATGTGGTGCTTGAAGGAGAAGTTGCTGCCAACCTGTGTCCCCATATCTATTATAATGCATACAGTGTTCATTGGGCTCCCATCAGTGTGGTACTTACTGGGAACTGAGTGTTTTACCAAGCGGGATGATGATGCATATTATGGTGTTAAGTTGCTGGGCATGGTTTCCACACCACTCAGTGGTCTCAGTGAGCCTTTTCTGTGGAATGTGTGCATCACTTGTGGAGTTAATGATAGCTCCCAGCTTTCAGTCCTCTGTGAACTTGGCCAGTCAGAGTTCCTCTGTGTTTGGCTGGACTCCTGAGAAGTAGATGCTGGACAGGACACTACCCAGTGCTGATCCCTGTGGGACTTCACTTGTGACTAGTTGCCAGTCTGACGTGGGGTTTGCCACTGTAATACTTGTGTGTTCTGTGAACCAATTTGCAAAACAAACAATGATATGTTGTTTGATGCCTAGATTGTGGGGTTTATCAATAATCCTTCACTGAGAGATGGTATCACAAGCTTTGGGCAGATTGATGTAGGCTGTATGCAATGCCTTACTCTCATACACAGTCCTGGAGACTCAGTCAAAGACGTCAACCAGGTTGAGCAGTCATGATCTGCCATTCACAAGGCCAAACTGTGTGAGTCCAAAGTTAGGAGATCACCTATATCTTGGTCAATCAGGTCCATGATGATGCGGTCCATACCCCTACATAGTAGACTTGTCAGGCTAAGGTGACAATAATCCCCAGGGTCTGTAGATGCTACCACTTTATGGAGAGCGATGACTGTAGCAGTGTGCCATGTTTGAGGGACAAAGCCTGAAGTGAGGCTGTGCCTCACCAGGGAACACAGATCTGGCCCAAGGTTACTTTGTATGTCATGTAGAACACAGCCATGGATATGTTGGTGACCCTTGGAAGCTGTATTCTTACCTGTGGACAATGCAGGTCTAACCTGGCCTGTAGTACTGCTGGATGCCTGCCATTTATCTGCCATTGTGGCTGTACACTTCTGCGGGGAGAGAGGGGTAAAGCTCGCACTGAATGTGTTGTCAAGACTGTGGCCAATATCTGTTGTCTCAGGATAGGACTTAGCATTGTGCAGTAACTCACAGCACTTGTGTTTAATGCTGTGGAGGTTGTTGATGTAACTATCAATAGCTTTTGTGATTATCGTCAGTGTCTGCTGCATTTCTGCCTTGATGGATGCCTGTACGGGATTCCATGAGGGATCCCAATTTGTGTTTGAGGCTAATAAGGGGGTTCAACAGTTATGGGGCACCACCTTTTTCTGCAACAGTGTCCTTTTTCTATTGTACACTTTAGTAATGGCAGGGGACTATCACATTGTCTCCCAGTGTTTGCAGGCCAGCGTCTCAGTTCTGGTGGCTATGGCTAGTAGCATGCATTCATGTACCTGTTTGTACAGTGCATATGTGTATGATTTGACAGTTGTTCAGCTATTTGCCATTGCCATGGGTGCAGTGAAGTCATCCACCCCTGTTTTTATGGCTGCAAAGTCAGCTTTGGAGAAGTTTTGCAAGGTGGTTACCTTTGTGGGGAGTGTGGCTGACATGTTGAGTTACATGTTGATTACAATCTGTGTGGATCTCACCAGGTAGGGATTGACAACTGTGGATGATCAACAGTCCCATATGTAAGTAGTCAACACAGGTCAAGGTTGTTGCATCCTCTACTGGGGGTCAGTATGAGCCGGTCCAAGGCAAGGGAAATAATGAATTCCAGGAAGTGTTGGGCCATTGCACTGGTGCTTGGCTAATTTCCCCAGGTGATGAAGGGGCATTTGAAGTCTCCTACTATGACAGTGTTGTGTTGGACCTTTACAGATAGCAGGGTGTGGAGGAATGTTAAACTACACCTTTCGGTAGTCTGCACCTTTACTCAGTGAAGACACTGAGATAGTTCTGCTGTTACAACATTCATTTACTGCACACGAGGTTTACACCTAGCATAACAATGAAGGTTTTACACAACAAATGTAACTACAGATACAGCATAAATTCTGCAAGAATAGAAGAATCAAAGTCTCTGTCATAAAGGAAGAAGTCCCACTCTTTAGTGTCTTTTCTGCCTGCATCAGCAGTTCAGTAAATTGTCAGAATAACATGTCTGTTTCTTTGAAGCTGGTTTGTTATCAGTCCTTCCCTCATATATCAAATGTTCTATTCTGAAGGACAACTTCTTCGGCCTTGAGTTATTTTGCATGTCCTGTTTTCGAAACACAGCTGCAGACAAGAGTTCACCATGACCTGCTTGTAGAAAATAAGTTTCACAAAGCTGCATAGTTTAGAAGAGATAACATATTTTACTTCTGATTCCATTAACAATGAATGCCAAGCTATATATTTTTCTGTCAGGTAACTGAGTTCAAGCTGAGTGCAATCTACAACACTAAAATGCAGAACATTATTTCAAATTTTCAGACAAAATAGACAGAAATCCATTTTAACCTGTTCCTTTATCTCACAGTTCCCTCTCTTATTTAAAAGACAAAAAAATGACTGTTCATTTTCAACTTGTCCTTCAGTCGTACACATTGAAACCTTTTCCAGTTTATTTAGGTTAACCATCATGATCTACTGAACTCTATATATTTTTTTGCAAATGGCCACTTATGTAGCAAATCCAGATGGTTAGTATGACCATAATGCCTAGCACTACTAGTACAGGATGTATTAACCAAATTAAAAGTTTTTTTTCCTGAATTTGACCAACCAGGGAATATATCCCACCAATTGTGAGCAGTGTCTTTTTTAGTCTTTTCAGCCAAACTAAGTAGTTTATCTTTTGCAATGATGCTTAATGCCTCATAATACAGAATACATTTATTTCTTTTTTATAGATATTCTCTGAGAATTTTAATATTATTCATTACATTTTTTAAAATTATTCAGAGATTGCAAAACTGTATTAAGTCATAATACTACTTCTTGGAAACATTTACTTCTATAGGTTCAGTGAACACATAACTCTTATTATTCCATTTAAGGAAATCAACATGTAATAAACATCCTACAAAAGGTAACTTTAAGATATGACCTATATCTTAATCTGTAGTCAGACAAATAAACTGAGGAGCCACTTCTATAAACATTTGAAAGAAGAAGGCATAATAGTCCATTTACACAAATTAACGGAATGCTGCAGTAAGCATAGTTCATAGACAGGTGAATGCTGTCCACAAATTACCCATTTTGAGCCTGGGTACAATACTCAGTTTTATGTGTTTTTCCCTTCATATCTATATAATTACCTTCAAATTGTGGCAACTGATACTCATATCCTCCTGGTACAAGGAATATCATAGGTAACACAGTAATTTGACACATAATAGTCGCGTCAGTAACATTATAATGCATGAACTTTCCTGTGCAATATTTTGGAGTACAATATGTTACTTCAGTGAATAATCTAATCCAGTTGGTATTAAGTATCCATTTGGTAAACAATTGTCTCCACACATTTTCATTCTGTAACATAAGTTCAGTTTGTACTCTATTTTTCTGAATTTCCACATACAAAGATTGCATAGTACATTTTGTCCAATTCAAGATTGCATAGTACATTTTGTCCAATTCAAAAAAATTGTCATGTTACCATCAAATTTTAACTGATGTGGCTGCATAGCATTATGCTTGTCCAAAAATTGCTGCTAATAATTTATATTGTACAGGTGTGTCCTCCATAGATTTGGATTCTAAAATGCTTGTAAATACACAATCTTAGAGATATCTTCCACCACTACTTTTAATTGATTACTTACCCTTAGTAACTGTGTTTTTTTTTTTTAATTGAGCATTAACCTGCAAACATACTAAGCACTCAGCATGCACTAAATCACACATTTTTTTTAACTTTGGATGCCAGTACTTGGTTTTCACAATGGTCCATACCTTCTGTGTACCCAAATGTCCCAATACCTGATGATTAAATTTCACTAACTGTCGTGCCTGTTGGTATGGTATGTAAGGAAGACTAGAGCCGTCTTAAAAACATTTTGCATAATATTGCCCTGGACTTTCTCCTACAAGAGTACATTTTTCTAATTCATCATGCAGTCCAAACTTAGTTTGGATCTGGAGCAAATCATTTTGCAAGCTCTGAACTGAAAATATCTGTATAGCATATATTGCAGTGTTTTTATCTGGTACACCAAAACGGTGTTCTGTAGGATAGAACTGCATTCCTTCCTTTGCTGCTTTCTTTGCCATTTGATCAGCATAGTTGTTCAACTAAAAAATATCATTTGTAGCTTTCTGATGAGCTTTTACCTTTAAGATACTGTAGCAACCCACAAGGGACTGACTACGAACCAAATCCTAAATAGTTTGCAACACAGAAGCATGCTTGAGTTGTATGCCCATGTTATCAACAAACCCTCTTCTTGCCCATGTAGACATATGCAGCTGCAGATAATTAATTACATATGCACTGTCTGTAACAATATTGACTGGTAGAGAATTCTGTAACACATAAAGAACTGCTTTGAGTTCAGCCCGTTGTGCAGACATATGTCCCAATAACTGAGTTGGTTGTCCCCTAGAATGGCTTTCTGGTACTATCCTATCTAGTATTGTCCATTGTCCCAAAATAGAGCCCAGTCAACAAAGACGGATGGCCTGCCTTCCTGAAAATCAGGAGACAAAATGGGCTTTTCTGGATTTGAAATATGCCTGATGTATTCATGTCTTTTTCCTTCATATCCCATGAAATTAGATAAGGAATACTTATTGCCTGCCATTATTGTAACTTGCTTGACACTAAATAGTGCTAACCATTTTGCAAACACTGCTTGACTGACATCATCAATCAGCTTATTTAGCTAAGTCTCATTTACCAAAGCCTGCATGGCATAATGTGGTGTCTGTACTCTAATGTCTTTAGAAAAAGCTGTTAGGTATTCCATTTGTTTTAGACCCCAATAAATGGCCAAAAGCTGCTGAATGCATGGGTGGTACCCCCTCTCAACATGTGTCATTTTCCAACTGCAAAATGTAATGGGGCATAAAGTCTTTTCCATTCAAGAATCAGAGCCTTGAGGCCACTCCTGTAAAAGAACAACAGAAAGTGTGTTAAGTCTAGCCACTGCCTGCAACACAAAGGAATGTGTTAGACTTGGGGCTACTAATTATGTAGCCTTGGCCAATGCCACCTTCAAATCACAGAAAGCTGTATTTTCCTTTAATTCCCACTCCAGAAAGGGTAATTCTTTCTGGTTAGAAAGCATGTAATACAGAAGAGCTACCATACTGGCATAATCCTCTATAAATTCCTGATTATAATTCATGATGCCCATAAAGTTGTGCAAATACAGAATGGTAACCGGTTTATCCATTTGTAAGATACCCTGCACCCTCTCCGAACAAGGAGCATGCCCGGAAGGATGTAAAATGGTATCTAGAAAATTTACCTCAGGTAACATGAATTGATCCTTTTCACTTTTAACCTTAAATCCTGCCTTCTGCAGTGTTTGAAGGACCTATGTCACTTTAGTTAAATGCTGTTCTGCTGTTTCAGACTGTATTAATATGTCATCAATGTAATGCAAAACAGAAACATCAGATTCTAGACCTTGTAGTATTCATCCAACTGTCCGATGAAATATAACTGGACTGTTTTTTAATCCCTGCAGTAACTGTGTCATGATGGATTGACTTCATAACACTGAAAGCTCAAAACACTGAAACTCAAAACACTGAAACCAAAACACTGAAACTTCAAAATCTTGAAAACTCAAAACACTGAAAACACATATCATACATATACTGAGTTTAACAACATAACTCATAGCACTTTCCACCAAGTGTAAGCAGGAGGTCAAGCCCCCCCTGCATCCTCCATGGGGTCTATATTAGAACATCGAGGTGTCAGAACTTTGAATGTTCTAATTTTGTTGTTGTTCTTCTTTTAGCTTTTCCCAGTTAGGGGTCGCCACAGCGGAACTCCGGTCCACTAATGATTGTCAGTAGATTTTTACGATGCCAAGGTGCCAGCTCAATGCCCAACCTTCAATGAAGGCACACCCGATGCATGTCTTTCAAATGCCACTTGACCGTGGGGAAGACATGCATATATATTGAACCCAATTCAGCGAATGCTGACAACATCGAACATTCAGAACAGTGAATTTTTTCCTAGGGAAAAAATTTGCTGTTCCGAAACACATACACACAACACAAGCACACCAAACAAACAGCAATCCACACGCATACACCTAAAATCTTACATCTAACCCTACACTAAACTGTACATTCACAACTAACTATCCACTTACCTTAACCCAAACCCTAACCCTAAGGTCTGTTAATATCGCACACTCACCTCACCCGCGCCCTAACCCTAACTCACCTACCCCACCCTAACCCTAATGTCTACACAATTGTACACTTACCTGACCCGCGCCCTAACCCTAAGTCACCTAACCCACCCTAACCCTCACATCCACACAGTCGCACACTTACCTAAACCTGACCCGTTATGTTCCATGACAGCGCTGAAAATAGCAAAGTGACAGAAACAGACAAGCAAATTCTTTCCCTGGGAAAAAAATTGGTTTTCTGCAGCTTCGCCATTTTCAGCGTTTGCTGAATAGGGTTCGATATTAGAACATTCGATATTCTGAAACATCGATGTTCTAATATAGGACCTCCCCCCCATCCAAGATTGCACTTCACCACACTTGGTGGAAAGTGCTATGATTTATGTTGTTTAAACTCAGTAAATGTATGATATGTGTTTTCAGTGTTTTGAGTTTCAGTGTTTTGAGTTTTCAGTGTTTTGATGTTTTAGTGTTTTGGTCTTCTATATTATGAAGTTTTCTCATTTTCAGTGTTTTGAGTTTTCAGTGTTATGAAGTGAATCTGTCATGACATACTGTTCATTTTGAAATGTAAAGGCAAACCTTTGCCAATCTTTTCCCTGCAGTGGTACTGCAAAGAAACCATGAGCTAAGTCTATGACCGTAAACCACTGGCTTTATGATTTTATTCTTGCTGCTAGTTCTAGGACCCCTTTAATCAGATGAGCCTGCGGAGTTACGAATTAATTCATTTTTTGTAAATCAATAACCAATTGGTAAGTGCCATTTTTCTTTTTAACTGCCCATATGGGTGAATTTGTAGGGCTATTTCCTTTTTGAATTATTCCCACATCAAGCCATCATTATATGCAGTTTTGCATGTCTATCTTTGCTTCTTTTGTGATCAGATGCTGCTTTTGAAATGGAATAAAATCTCTGTCACTTCCTACAGAAACTGCTTCCTGTAGCTTCCTGCAGTCTCTGGGCCCTTGAGACCACAACACAGGGAAATTTTGTTTTAACTTTAACCATATTTTATTTTCAGTAGGGCTGATAGTACACCCCTTTTCAGAACTGCTTGATACATGTATTGCTTCAATCATACATAACATGGGACCTTGTCCTTGCCATATAATGCCATTAGGAAGGTCTATGACAACCCAGCCACTGGGGATGCACAAGCCAGTGCATTTCTTTGTGCCGGTCCCAAGCCCAGATAAATGGGGAGGGCTGCATCAGGAAGGGCATCTGGCGTAAAACCTCTGCCAAATGACTTATGCGGAGAACATTTCATATTTCCATACCAGATCAGTCGAGGCCCGGGTTAACAATGACTGCCACCAGTACTGTTAACCAACAATATGCTGGCAGAAATTGGGCTACTGTTGGCCAAAGGAGAAGAGGAGGGGAAAGGCATGCCCAAAGGCAGGAAGAGAGGTGGAAGATTAGGAGTGTAGTAGTGAGGGTAGGAACTTTGAATGTTGGCAGTATGACTGTTATAGGGAGAGAGCTAGCTGATATGATGGAGAGAAGGAAGGTTGATATATTGTGTGTGCAAGAGACCAGATAGAAGGGAAGTAAGGCCAGGTGAATAGGAGGTGAGTTCAAATTGTTCTATCATGGTGTGGATGGCAGGAGAAATGGGGCAGGGGTTATCTTAAAGGAACAGTATGCCAAGAGTGTTTTGGAGATGAAGAGAGTGTCCAATAGAGTGATGTTTATGAAGCTTGAAATTGATGGTGTAATGATGAATGTTGTTAGTGCATATGCTCCACAAGTTGGATGTGCGATGGATGAGAAAGAAAAATTTGGGAGTGAGTTGGATGAAGTGATGGTGAGTGTACCCAAGAGTGAGAGACTAGTGATTGGAGCGGACTTCAATGGGCATGTTGGTGAAGTGAACAGAGGGGATGAGGAAGTGATGGGTAGGTATGGTGTTAAGGAGAGGAATGCAGAAGGTCAGATGATTGTGGATTTTGTGAAAAGGATGGACATGGCTGTGGTAAATATGTATTTTAAGAAGAGGAAGGAGCATAGGGTGACGTACAAGAGTGGTGGAAGATGCACACAGGTGGATTATATCCTATGTAGGAGGGCCAGTCTGAAGGAGATTGGAGACTGTAAAGTGGTGACAGGGGAAAGTGTAGTTAAGCAGCATAGAATGGTGGTCTGTAGAATGATGTTGTTGATCAAGAAGAGGAAGAGGAGTGTGAAAGCAGTGCCAAGGATTAAATGGTGGAAGTTAAACAAGGGTGATTGTGAGGTAGAGTTCAGGGAAGAGTTACGACAGGCACTGGGAGGCAGTGAAGAGTTACAGAATAGCTGGGTAACTACAGCAGAGCTAGTAAGGGAGACTGCTAGAAAGGTGCTTGGTGTGACATCTGGACAGAGGAAGGAGGACAAGGAGACCTGGTGGTGGAATGAGGAAGTACAGGAGAGTATACAGAGGAAGAGGCTGGCGAAGAAGTCGGAGTGTCAAAGAGATGAAGACAGTAGACATGAATATAAGGAGATGAGGCACATGGCAAAGAGAGAGGTGGCGAGGGCTAAGGATAAGGTATATGGAGAGTTGTATGAGAGATTGGACATTAAAGAGGGAGAAAAGGACCTGTACCAATTGGCTAGACAGAGGGACAGAGCTGGGAAAGATGTGCAGCAGGTAAGGGTGATAAAGGATAGAGAGGGAAACGTACTCACAAGCGAGGAGAGTGTGTTGAGTAGATGGAAAGAGTACTTTGAAGGGCTGATGAATGAAGAGAATGAGAGAGAGAGAAGGTTGGATGATGTGGGGATAGTGAATCAGGAAGTGAAGCAGATTAGCAAGGAGGAAGTAAGGAAGCTATGAAAAGGATGAAGAATGGAAAGGCTGTTGGCCCAGACGACATACCAGTGGAAGCATGGAGGTGCTTAGGAGAAATGGCAGTAGAATTTGTAACCAGATTGTTTAATGAAATTTTGAAAAGTCAGAGGATGCCTGAGGAGTGGAGAAAAAGTGTTTTGGTATCTATCTTTAAGAATAAGGGTGATGTGCAGAGCTGCAGTAACTACAGAGGGATAAAATTGATCAGTCACAGCTTGAAGTTATGGGAAAGAGTAGTGGAAACTAGGTTAAGAAGGGAGGTGATGATTAATGATCAGCAGTATGGTTTTATGCCAGGAAAGAGCACTACAGATGCATTGTTTGCTCTGAGAGTGTTGTTGGAGAAATACAGAGAAGGTCAGAAGGAGTTGCATTGTGTCTTTGTGGACTTAGAGAAAGCATATGACAGGGTGCCTAGAGAGGAGTTGTGGTATTGTATGAGGAAGTCAGGAGTGGCAGAGAAGTATGTAAGAGTGGTACAGGATATGTACGACGGTAGTGTTACAGTGGTGAGGACTGCGGTGGGAGTGACAGATACGTTTAAGGTGGAGGTGGGATTACATCAAGGATCAGCTCTGATCTCTTTCTTATTTGCAGTGGTGATGGACAGGTTGACAGATGAGATCAGGCAGGAGGCCCCGTGGACTATGATGTTTGCAGATGACATTGTAATCTGTAGTGAGAGTAGGGACCAGATTGAGGAGACCCTGGGGAGGTGGAGATATGCTCTAGAGAGGAGAGGAATGAAGGTCAGCAGGGCTAAGACAGAATATATGTGCGTAAATGAGAGGGAGGGTAGAGGAATGGTGAGTATTCAGGGATTAGAGTTGGTTAAGGTGGATGCGTTTAAGGACTTGGGATCAACAGTTCAGAGTAATGGTGAGTGTGGAAGAGAGGTGAAGAAGAGAATACAGGCAGGGTGGAATGGGTGGAGAAGAGTGTCAGGCGTGCTATGTGACAGACGGGTACCATTAAGAGTGAAAGGGAAGGTCTACTAGAGGGTAGTGAGACCAGCTATGTTATATGAGTTGGAGATGGTGGCATTGACAAAAAGGTAGGAGTCAGAGCTGGATGTGACAGACCTAAAGATGTTAAGATTTGCACTGGGTTTGATTAGGATGGACAGGATTAGGAATCAGTATATTAGAGGGTCAGCTCAGGTTGGACAGTTTGGAGACAAAGCAAGAGAGGCGAGATTGCATTGGTTTGGACATGTGCTGAGGAAGGATGCTGGGTATATTGGGAAAAGGATGTTAAGGATAGAGCTGCCAGGTAAGAGGAAAAGAGGAAGGCCTAAGATAAGGTTTATGGATGTGGTGAGAGAGGACATGCAGGCGGTTGGTGTGACAGAGCAAGATGCAGAGGACAGAAAGAAATGGAAACAGATGATCCGCTGTGGCGACCCCTAACAGGAACAGCCAAAAGAAGATGATGAGGAAGGTCTATGACAATTACAGTTTTGGACAATATATCCATTCCCAAAATTGTGGAAGTGCAAGAATTATGCATCAAAAATACCCTTTCACTGGTTCCCCTTGATGGGAGAATTGTACTTGTACAGGTTTACTACCTATGGCTAAACACCCAGAACATTAAAACCCGAAATACATGTACTTTAAGATAAGTCATGAGGCAAATGCCTACCCATCACTGTGATGGCCACTCCTGTATCAAGAAGAACATCTTCCCACAGGTTTCCCTCTACCCAAATGTTAATAATTGGTCATCCATCTTTCCCTTTCTTGAAGTTAGTTAAGAAAGAGACTTGGGAAGGAGGTTGCATCCCTATTGTAGAATTAATTCCCACCCCAAATCTTTGGTAGTATTGGACTGCAAAGGAGAAAATTGCAGTGTTTCCTCAGCCTCTTCATAGTCAATATAAGAAGATTGATTAAGTTCATGCTGCAAGGTTATTTGGTGCTGATAAGGAGGATTTAATGGACTGTCAGGAACAAAGTCAGGAGATACAGTTATATCCTGTGTACTAACAACATTACCTTGTACATTGGCACTAGGTGTCACACCATCCCTTTACTGTACTGGGAATACTGGCTGTTGAGTGCTTGTGGTATATAGGGGCTGTTACTGCAGTCCTCTATTAGACTATGTCACATATTGCTGTGAAGTGTACTGCTGTGTTTGTGCCTCTGGATGTTATCTGAGTAGCTAGGGGAGCTGATGCTGCCCATTGTTGCCCCTGTATAACTTGCCCTTGACATGGTTGTCCTGCTACCTGCTGTGGGACTTGCTGTCCCTGATTAATCCATCTCCCACATCCCCTTCCCCTCACTTCAATAACAATGGAAGCAGAACGGAGACTTGAAATTTTTGGCTTATGGATAGCATTATCTTTACACATAATATGTGCTTGCAGTAATTTATCTACTAACTCTGTGAGTGTATTTGAAGATTCCTCATAAATAAGTTTAATATCCCCTGGGACATCTTCCAAATGATCCAAAAAGCAACGTATAACAGCTTTTTGAGAAGTGATGTACTATATGTCTTCTTCATCAATGCCATGCACTAGCATGTATGCCAACTGAAAATGTTCAGCCTGTTCTTCTAAAGAATCAAAAACTGTCATTTGAAACTGGTCTAAAAGTGCCTGCATGAGAGATTGTCCCATAGTGTAGGCTAACAATACTGTTGTCATCCTTTGGTGTTTAGTTAGTATTGGATATTTTTTTACTGAACATAAGCCACAAAACATTGTGGAATGAAATTCCAAAAACAGCATACAAGTGTATCATTCCACACAGTGCCTACAATTTTAAGAACCCAAGCTTCAAATGCAGTCATGTTATTAAAACTACTCTTCTGTTCATCCCACTTAGGGAGAGTTTCTAACATCCTGGACTGATGATAAACTTCAGCAGTAAAGCCTGCTGAGGCTATTACAGGACTAGTAACAGAAGTATCTAATGTTTTAGAATGATATTCTTCTAACTTAGTTTGTAATTTGAGAAGCTATTGGTTCACTAAATCTGTTGCTCTAGCAGCCTCACTTTCCTGTGTCTCTAGCTGGGCTTGCACTTTATTTATGTACTGCCTAACAGCAGCCGTGTTACAGTGTGCATCAGTCAGCTGTTTTTCACGTTTGTACCAGACATACAATTTTATCTGTTAATCCCTCTCTCTATCATGCCAATAGCTTTACTGCCTTGTTCAATAACAGTTTGTTTAAAAGTCCTAAGTTCAGTTTGTGAAACCTTTAAGAATTGAAAAAATTCTTGTGTACAATCAGCGGTGTCACCTTCCATTTTACCAGACCCATTTCATTTATCACAGTAAGTCTGAAAATTACCCGTGAGGTCAAGATCCTGCTCATTGCTAACATTAGCAATAGCAATCCAGTCTTTAAACTCTTGCAAATCAGACTGTAAAGTGCAAACCTTGACATCTTAATCACCCTCTTGCAAATCTTTTACAACAGGATATATGGGAACAGTGACCATTTTTTGTGCCTCAAGCATTATTTTATCCTGGTTGTGTGCCAGGTTTTGTATAATACATTTATGACAAGTCATGCTAAAAGCAACATTTGAATCATTGCAAATAGCACATTTTTGTACATCCTGTGGCAAGTTAGCTTTACATACATACCAGTCAAAGGTCAAAATCTTTTTACATAATGTTGGGTTATCTATTTTACCTAACAAAGACTTACAGGTGCTAACATGCTGGTTATACCATGTATTTACATAATTCCACACATTTACACAAGGTTCAGACACATCAAAAGTAAAAGAATGAGTGCACTTCTTGGCATTTTTATGAATTGCATTCATTGTTAAAAGAAAAACGGAAGAAAATATTTACCACACATGTTCAGGACAAGGTGACCAGTCTTGACACGGAGATCAGTTGCGGCAAAATTCTTTGCTGTCTTTTGCTAGATGCTGGTGAAATGAATTTTCAGCAGTATAACGTTCGTTACCTCATGATTCACCGAACGTCTGAAGGAAAAACATGGCACTGCCCTGTACTGCACCGCAGTATTTTGCCCGTCAGTCAATGGCCGAATTTAGGAGGAGAAGAAACTGATTCAAAGAAAGACTGAGCTGGAATGTTGCACTTTGCGAGGCACCTATTCAGGCTCCTGGCTGGCTCGCCAATGTTAAACTACACCTTTCGGTAGTCTGTACCTTTACTCAATGAAGACACTGAGATAGTTCTGCTGTTATGGCATTCATTTATTGCACACAAGGTTTGCACCTAGCATAACAATGAAAGTTTTACACACCAAATATAACTTCAGGTAAAGCATAAAGTCTGCAAGAATAGATGAATCAAAGTCTCTGACATAAAGGAAGAAGTCCCAATCTTTATAGTGCCTTTTCTTCCTGCATCAGCAGTTCAGCAAATTGTCAGAATAACATGCCTGTTTCTTTGAAGCTGGTTGGTTATCAGTCCTTCCCTCATACACCAAATGTTCTGTTTTGAAGAACAACTCCTTCAGTCTTGAGTTATTTCTCATATCCTGTTTGAAGAAACACAGCTGCAGACAAGAGTTCATCATGACCTGCTTGTAGATAATACATTTCACAAAGCTGCAGAGTTTAGAAGCAATAACATATTTTACTTCTGATTCCATTTAGCAATGAATGCCAAGATACATATATAAGTCAGGTAACTGAGTTCAAGCTGAGTGCACTCTACAAAACTAAAATGCAGAACATTATTTCACATTTTCAGAAAAAATGCACAGAAATCTATTTAAACCTGTTCCTTTCTCTCACAAGGAATGGCATTGACAGTCTAGGGACATAGATATGGACCCATACCAGGCTATGGTCTGGATTGCACTATTACCCCAAGGCAGTTGTACTGGAAGCATCTCTGATACATTATGCTGAAAGTCTAGTCTGGAGGTGTTCTTATCCATAATGAATATGGAGACAACACTACCTGTGGATGTGTGGTGTGGTCCTTGTTTGGGAGCTGACAGCTATGGAATGCATTATAGTCTGTTACTGCAGGGCTGCTGTCTGCTGCTGTGAACCACTTCTCCATTACAGCAGAAATGCCAATGTCCTCAACTCCGAGGAGTGCTTTGAGTGACTGCATCTTGACAGTTAGATGTTTACTGTTGAGCAGCATGACTGTAAGATTGCATACATGTCTAGCTGTTATGGTGGTAATTGCATTTAGAACACTGCATAATAAGGCATTATAGGGGTGGCAAGACACATAGCCAGCATCTGGAAACCCAGGATTGACAGACGTAGGACATCTGTGGCAAGTCAGTGAGGCTGAATAGTTGCATACTTGAGCTGTTTGGCTAGCTTTTGCATACCCTACATCAACATTATTACAAGCTGAGGTAACTACAAACTTGCAGTGTTATAAGATAGTGCTGAATTTTATTTTTTCTGTTTATTGTTTCATTGAATATTGTGTTAAAATAGTACTGCATTTATCTGCTTATTTATTTGTTTACTGAAAATTGTAAGCTTTCTCTCTGTTCTCTGTTTGCAGTTAGTTTATTCTTCTCACTTCATTGTTATTCGGTGTAGAAGTCTTAGCCTAAAGGGATTCTCTGTGCCTTAAAGTCTTAGTCCCTTATCACTGAAATTACTTATGCTGAATAGTTGCATACTTGAGCAGTGTTATAAGATAGTACTGAATTTTATTTTTTCTGTTTATTATTTAATTGAATATTGTGTTAAAAATAGTACTGCATTTATTTGTTTATTTATTTGTTTACAGAAAATTGTGAGCTATTTCTCTGTTCTTTCTCTATCTTCAGTTAGTTTATTCTTCTGACTTCATTGTTATTCGTTGTAGAAGTCATAGCCTAGAGGGATTCTCTGTACCCTAAAGTCTTAATCCCTTATCTCTGAAATTATTTCTGCTGAACAGTTGCATACTTTAGCTATTTGGTTAGCTTTCACATACCCTACATCAACTTTAATACAAGTTGAGCTAAGTACAAACTTGCAGTGTTATAAGATAGTACTGAATTTTATTTTTTCTGTTTATTGTTTCATTGAATATTGTGTTAAAAATAGTACTGCATTTATCTGCTTATTTATTTATTTACTGAAAATTGTGAGCTCTCTCTCTCTGTTCTCTCTCTGTCTGCAGTTAATGTAGTCTTCTCACTTCATTGTTATTCAGCGTAGAAGTCTTAGACTAGAGGGATTCTCTGTACCTTAAAGTATTAGTCTCTTATCTCTGAAATTATTTCAGCTGAATAGTTGCATACTTGAGCTGTTTGGTAAGCTTTTGCATACCCTACATCAACTTTATTACAAGCTGAGATAAGTACAAACTTGCAGTGTTATAAGATAGTACTGAATTTTATTTTTTCTGTTTATTGTTTCATTGAATATTGTGTTAAAATACTACTGCATTTATCTGCTTATTTATTTGTTTACTGAAAATTGTAAGCTGTCTCTCTGTTCTCTCTCTGTCTGCAGTTAGTTTATTCTTCTCTTTTTATTGTTATTCGGTGAAGAAGTCTTAGCCTTGAGGGATTCTCTGTGCCTTAAAGTCTTAGTTCCTTATCTCTGAAATTATTTCTGCTGAATAGTTGCATACTAGAGCTGTTTGGTTACCTTTTGCATACCCTAGATCTACTTTATTACAAGCTGAGATAAGTACAAACTTGCAGTGTTATAAGATAGTACTGAATTTTATTTTTTCTGTTTATTGTTTCATTTAATATTGTGTTAAAATAGTGCTTCATTTATCTGTGTATTTGTTTACTGAACATTGAGAGTTCTCTTTCTGTTCTCTCTCTGCCTGCAGTTATTTTATTATTCTCACTTCATTGTTATTCAGTGTAGAAGTCTTAGCCTAGAGGTATTCTCTGTATCCTAAAGTCTTAATCCCTTATCTCTGAAATTATGTATGCCGAATTGTTGCATACTTGAGCTATTTGGTTAGCTTTCACATACCCTACATCAACTTTAATACAAGCTGAGCTAACTACAAACTTGCAGTGTTATAAAATAGTAATGGATTTTATTTTTTCTGTTTATTGTTTCATTGAATATTGTGTTAAAAATTGTACTGCATTTATCTGCTTATTTATTTGTTTACTGAAAATTGTGAGCTCTCTCTCTCTGTTCTCTCTCTGTCTGCAGTTAATTTAATCTTCTCACTTCATTGTTATTCAGCATAGAAGTCTTAGACTAGAGGGATTCTCTGTACCTTAAAGTCTTAGTCCCTTATCTCTGAAATTATTTCTGCTGAATAGTTGCATACTTGAGCTGTTTGGTTAGCTTTTGCATACCCTACATCAACTTTATTACAAGCTGAGATAAGTACAAACTTGCAGTGTTATAAGATAGTACTGAATTTTATTTTTTCTGTTTATTGTTTAATTGAATATTATGTTAAAATACTACAGCATTTATCTGCTTATTTATTTGTTTACTGAAAATTGCATGCTGTCTCTCTGTTCTCTCTCTGTCCACAGTTAGCTTATTCTTCTCACTTTATTGTTATTCAGTGTAGAAGTCTTAGCCTTGAGGGATTCTCTGTGCCTTAAAGTCTTAGTTCCTTATCTCTGAAATTATTTCTGCTGAACAGTTGCATACTTGAGCTATTTGGTTAGCTTTCACATACCCTACATCAACTTTAATACAAGTTGAGCCAAGTACAAACTTGCAGTGTTATAAGATAGTACTGAATTTTATTTTTTCTGTTTATTGTTTCATTGAATATTATGTTAAAATACTACTGCATTTATCTGCTTATTTATTTGTTTACTGAAAATTGTAAGCTGTCTCTCTGTTCTCTCTCTGTCTGCAGTTAGTTTATTCTTCTCACTTTATTGTTATTCGGTGAAGAAGTCTTAGCCTTGAGGGATTCTCTGTGCCTTAAAGTCTTAGTTCCTTATCTCTGAAATTATTTCTGCTGAATAGTTGCATACTTGAGCTGTTTGGTTACCATTTGCATACCCTACATCTAATTTATTACAAGCTGAGATAAGTACAAACTTGCAGTGTTATAAGATAGTACTGAATTTTATTTTTTCTGTTTATTGTTTCATTTAATATTGTGTTAAAAATAGTGCTTCATTTATCTGCGTATTTGTTTACTGAACATTGAGAGTTCTCTTTCTGTTCTCTCTCTGCCTGCAGTTATTTTATTATTCTCACTTCATTGTTATTCAGTGTAGAAGTCTTAGCCTAGAGGCATTCTCTGTATCCTAAAGTCTTAATCCCTTATCTCTGAAATTATGTATGCCGAATAGTTGCATACTTGAGCTATTTGGTTAGCTTTCACATACCCTAAATCAACTTTAATACAAGCTGAGCTAAGTACAAACTTGCAGTGTTATAAAATAGTACTGGATTTTATGTTTTCTGTTTATTGTTTCATTGAATATTGTGTTAAAAATAGTACTGCAGTTATCTGCTTATTTATTTGTTTACTGAAAATTGTGAGCTCTCTCTCTCTCTGTTCTCTCTCTGTCTGCAGTTAATTTAGTCTTCTCACTTCATTGTTATTCAGCATAGAAGTCTTAGACTAGAGGGATTTTCTGTACCTTAATGTCTTAGTCCCTTATCTCTGAAATTATTTCTGCTGAATAGTTGCATACTTGAGCTGTTTGGTTAGCTTTTGCATACCCTACATCAACTTTATTACAAGCTGAGATAAGTACAAACTTGCAGTGTTATAAGTTAGTACTGAATTTTATTTTTTCTGTTTATTGTTTAATTGAATATTATGTTAAAGTACTACTGCATTTATCTGCTTATTTATTTGTTTACTGAAAATTGCATGCTGTCTCTCTGTTCTCACTCTGTCCGCAGTTAGCTTATTCTTCTCACTTTATTGTTATTCAGTGTAGAAGTCTTAGCCTTGAGGGATTCTCTGTGCCTTAAAGTCTTAGTTCCTTATCTCTGAAATTATTTCTGCTGAATAGGTGCATCATTGAGCTGTTTGATTAGCTTTTGCATACCGTACATCAAATTTATTACAAGCTGAGATAAGTAAAAACTTGCAGTGTTATAAGATAGTACTGAATTTTATTTGTTCTGTTCATTGTTTCATTTAATATTTAGTTAAAAATAGTGTTGCATTTATCTGCTTATTTGTTTACTGAACATTGTGAGTTCTCTTTTTATGTTCTCTCTCTGTGTCTGCAGTTAGTTTTTTATTCTCACTTCATTGTTATTCAGTGTAGAAGTCTTAGCCTAGAGGGATTCTCTGTGCCTTAAAGTCTTAGTCCTTTATCCCTGAAATTATTTCTGCTGAATAGTTGCATACTTGAGCTGTTTGGTTATCTTTCACATACCCTACATCAACTTTAATACAAGCTGAGCTAAGTACAAACTTGCGGTGTTATAAGATAGTACTGAATTTATTTTTTTCTGTTTATTGTTTAATTGAATATTGTGTTAAAAATAGTACTGCATTTATCTTCTTATTTATTTGTTTACTGAGAATTGTGAGCTCTCTCACTGTTCTCTCTCTGACTGCACTTTGTTTATTCTTCTCACTTCATTGTTATTTGGTGTAGAAGTCTTAGCCTTGAGGGATTATCTGTGCCTTAAAGTCTTAGTCCCTTATCTCTGAAATTATTTCTGCTGAATAGTTGCATACTTGAGCTGTATTTTTAGCTTTTGAATACCCTACATCAACTTTATTACAAGCTGAGATAAGTACAAACTTGCAGTGTTATAAGATACTACTGAATTTTATTTTTTGTGTTTATTGTTTCATTGAATATTGTGTTCAAAATAGTACTATATTTATCTGCTTATTTATTTTTTTTACTGAAAATTGTTAAGTTCTTTCTCTGTTCTCTCTCTGTCTGCAGTTAGTTTATTCTTCTCACTTCATTCTTATTTGGTTTAGAAGTCTTAGCTTAGAGGGATTCCCTGTGCCTTAAAGGCTTAGTCCTTTATCTCTGCAATTATTTCTGCTGAATAGTTGCATACTTGAGCTATTTGGATAGATTTTGCATACCATACATCAACTTTATTACAAGCTGACATAAGTACAAACTTGCAGTGTTATAAGATTGTACTGAATTTTATTTTTTCTGTTTATTGTTTAATTGAATGTTGTGTTAAAAATATTACTGCATGTATCTGCTTATTTATTTGTTTACTGATAATTGTGAGCTCTTTCTCTGTTCTCTCTCTGTGTCTGCAGTTTGTTTATTCTTTTCACTTCATCGTTATTCGGTGTAGAAGTCTTAGCCTACAGGGATTCCCTGTGCCTTAAAGTCTTAGTCCCTTATCTCTGAAATTATTTCTGCTGAATAGTTGCATACTTGAGCTGTATTTATAGCTTTTGCATACCCTACATCAACTTTATTACAAGCTGAGATAAGTACAAACTTGCAGTGTTATAAGTTAGTACTGAATTTTATTTTTTCTGTTTATTGTTTAATTGAATATTATGTTAAAGTACTACTGCATTTATCTGCTTATTTATTTGTTTACTGAAAATTGCATGCTGTCTCTCTGTTCTCACTCTGTCCGCAGTTAGCTTATTCTTCTCACTTTATTGTTATTCAGTGTAGAAGTCTTAGCCTTGAGGGATTCTCTGTGCCTTAAAGTCTTAGTTCCTTATCTCTGAAATTATTTCTGCTGAATAGGTGCATCATTGAGCTGTTTGATTAGCTTTTGCATACCGTACATCAAATTTATTACAAGCTGAGATAAGTAAAAACTTGCAGTGTTATAAGATAGTACTGAATTTTATTTGTTCTGTTCATTGTTTCATTTAATATTGTGTTAAAAATAGTGTTGCATTTATCTGCTTATTTGTTTACTGAACATTGTGAGTTCTCTTTTTATGTTCTCTCTCTGTGTCTGCAGTTAGTTTTTTATTCTCACTTCATTGTTATTCAGTGTAGAAGTCTTAGCCTAGAGGGATTCTCTGTGCCTTAAAGTCTTAGTCCTTTATCCCTGAAATTATTTCTGCTGAATAGTTGCATACTTGAGCTGTTTGGTTATCTTTCACATACCCTACATCAACTTTAATACAAGCTGAGCTAAGTACAAACTTGTGGTGTTATAAGACAGTACTGAATTTATTTTTTTCTGTTTATTGTTTAATTGAATATTGTGTTAAAAATAGTACTGCATTTATCTGCTTATTTATTTGTTTACTGAGAATTGTGAGCTCTCTCACTGTTCTCTCTCTGACTGCACTTTGTTTATTCTTCTCACTTCATTGTTATTTGGTGTAGAAGTCTAAGCCTTGAGGGATTATCTGTGCCTTAAAGTCTTAGTCCCTTATCTCTGAAATTATTTCTGCTGAATAGTTGCATACTTGAGCTGTATTTTTAGCTTTTGAATACCCTACATCAACTTTATTACAAGCTGAGATAAGTACAAACTTGCAGCGTTATAAGATACTACTAAATTTTATTTTTTGTGTTTATTGTTTCATTGAATATTGTGTTAAAAATAGTACTATATTTATCTGCTTATTTATTTTTTTTACTGAAAATTGTTAAGTTCTTTCTCTGTTCTCTCTCTGTCTGCAGTTAGTTTATTCTTCTCACTTCATTGTTATTTGGTTTAGAAGTCTTAGCTTAGAGGGATTCCCTGTGCCTTAAAGGCTTAGTCCTTTATCTCTGCAATTATTTCTGCTGAATAGTTGCATACTTGAGCTATTTGGATAGATTTTGCATACCATACATCAACTTTATTACAAGCTGACATAAGTACAAACTTGCAGTGTTATAAGATTGTACTGAATTTTATTTTTTCTGTTTATTGTTTAATTGAATATTGTGTTAAAAAATATTACTGCATTTATCTGCTTATTTATTTGTTTACTGATAATTGTGAGCTCTTTCTCTGTTCTCTCTCTGTGTCTGCAGTTTGTTTATTCTTTTCACTTCATCGTTATTCGATGTAGAAGTCTTAGCCTACAGGGATTCCCTGTGCCTTAAAGTCTTAGTCCCTTATCTCTGAAATTATTTCTGCTGAATAGTTGCATACTTGAGCTGTATTTATAGCTTTTGAATACCCTACATCAACTTTATTACAAGCCGAGATAAGTACAAACTTGGAGTGTTATAAGATACTACTGAATTTAATTTTTTCTGTTTATTGTTTCATTGAATATTGTGTTAAAAATTGTACTGCATTTATCTGCTTATTTATTTTTTACTGAAAATTGTAAGTTCTCTCTCTGTTGTCTCTCTCTGCCTGCAGTTAGTTTATTATTTTCACTTCATTGTTATTCAGTGTAGAAGTCTTAGCCTAGAGGTGTTCTTTGTATCCTAAAGTCTTAATGCCTTATCTCTGAAATTATTTATGCCGAATAGTTGCATACTTGAGATATTTGGTTAGCTTTCACATACCCTACATCAACTTTAATACAAGCTGAGCTAAGTACAAACTTGCAGTGTTATAAAATAGTACTGGATTTTATTTTTTCTGTTTATTGTTTAATTGAATACTGTGTTAAAAATAGTGCTGCATTTATCTGCTTATTTATTTGTTTACTGAAAATTGTGAGCTCTCTCTCTGTTCTCTCTCTGTCTGTAGTTAATTTAGTCTTCTCACTTCATTGTTATTCAGCATAGAAGTCTTAGACTAGAGGGATTCTCTGTACCTTAAAGTCTTAGTCCCTTATCTCTGAAATTATTTCTGCTGAATAGTTGCATACTTGAGCTGTTTGGTTAGCTTTTGCATATCCTACATCAACTTTAATACAAGCTGAGCTAAGTACAAACTTGCAGTGTTATAAAATAGTACTGGATTTTATTTTTTCTGTTTATTGTTTCATTGAATACTGTGTTAAAAATAGTGCTGCATTTATCTGCTTATTTATTTGTTTACTGAAAATTGTATGCTGTCTCTCTGTTCTCTCTCTGTCCGCAGTTAGTTTATTCTTCTTACTTTATTGTTATTCAGTGTAGAAGTCTTAGCCTTGAGGGATTCTCTGTGCCTTAAAGTCTTAGTTCCTTATCTCTGAATTTATTTCTGCTGAATAGGTGCATCATTGAGCTGTTTGATTAGCTTTTACATACCCTACATCAAATTTATTACAAGCTGAGATAAGTAAAAACTTGCAGTGTTATAAGATAGTACTGAATTTTATTTGTTCTGTTTATTGTTTCATTTAATATTGTGTTAAAAATAGTGCTGCATTTATCTGCTTATTTGTTTACTGAACATTGTGAGTTCTCTTTCTCTGTTCTCTCTCTCTGTCTGCAGTTAGTTTTTTATTCTCACTTCATTGTTATTCAGTGTAGAAGTTTTAGCCTAGAGGGATTCTCTGTGCCTTAAAGTCTCCCTGAAATTATTTCTGCTGAATAGTTGCATACTTCAGCAGTTTGGTTAGCTTTCACATTCCCTACATCTACTTTAATACAAGCTGAGCTAAGTACAAACTTGCAGTGTTATAAGATAGTACTGAATTTTATTTTTTCTGTTTATTGTTTAATTGAATATTGTGTTAAAAATAGTACTGAATTTATCTGCTTATTTATTTGTTTACTGAGAATTGTGAGCTCTCTCTCTGTTCTCACTCTGTCTGCACTTTGTTTATTCTTCTCACTTCATTGTTATTCGGTGTAGAAGTCTTAGCCTAGAGGGATTCTCTGTGCCTTAAAGTCTTAGTCCCTTATCTCTGAAATTATTTCTGCTGAATAGTTGCATACTTGAGCTGTATTTTTAGCTTTTGAATACCCTACATCAACTTTATTACAAGCCGAGATAAGTACAAACTTGCAATGTTATAAGATACTACTGAATTTTATTTTTTGTGTTTATTGTTTCATTGAATATTGTGTTAAAAATAGTACTACATTTATCTGCTTATTTATTTTTTTACTGAAAATTGTTAAGTTCTCTCTCTGTTCTCTCTCTGTCTGCAGTTAGTTTATTCTTCTCACTTCATTGTTATTCGGTTTAGAAGTCTTAGCTTAGAGGGATTCCCTGTGCCTTAAAGTCTTAGTCCTTTATCTCTGAAATTATTTCTGCTGAATAGTTGCATACTTGAGCTGTTTGGATAGCTTTTGCATACCCTACATCAACTTTATTACAAGCTGACATAAGTACAAACTTGCAGTGTTATCAGATTGTACTGAATTTTATTTTTTCTGTTTATTGTTTAATTGAATATTGTGTTAAAAAATAGTACTGCATTTATCTGCTTATTTATTTGTTTACTGAGAGTTGTGAGCTCTTTCTCTGTTCTCTCTCTCTGTCTGCAGTTTGTTTATTCTTCTCACTTCATTGTTATTCGGTGAAGAAGTCTTAGCCTACAGGGATTTTCTGTGCCTTAAAGTCTTAGTCCCTTATCTCTGAAATTATTTCTGCTGAATAGTTGCATACTTGAGCTGTATTTCTAGCTTTTGAATACCCTACATCAACTTTATTACAAGCCGAGATAAGTACAAACTTGCAATGTTATAAGATACTACTGAATTTTATTTTTTCTGTTTATTGTTTCATTGAATATTGCATTAAAAATAGTGCTGCATTTATCTGCTTATTTATTTTTTTACTGAAAATTGTAAGTTCTCTCTCTGTCTGCAGTTAGTTTATTCTTCTCACTTCATTGTTATTCAGCGTAGAAGTCTTAACCTAGAGGGATTCCCTGTGCCCTAAATTCTTATTCCCTTATCTCTGAAATTATTTCTGTTGAATAGTTGCATACTTGAGCTGTTTGTTTATCTTTTGCATACCCTACATCAACTTTATTACAAGCTGAGATAAGTACAAACTTGCAGTGTGATAAGATAGTACTGAATTTTATTTTTTCTGTTTATTGTTTCATTGAATATTATGTTAAAATACTACTGCACGTATCTGCTTATTTATTCGTTTACTGAATATTGTAAGCTGTCTCTCTGTTCTCTCTCTGTCTGCAGTTAGTTTATTCTTCTCACTTCATTGTTATTCGGTGTAGAAGTCTTAGGTTAGGGGGATTTTCTGTGCCTTAAAGTTTTAGTCCCTTATCTCTGAAATTATTTCTGCTGAATAGTTGCATGCCTGTGCTGTTTGCATGGCTTTAGCATACCCTACATCAACTTTACTTCAAGTTGAGATAAGTACAAACTTGCAGTGTTATAAGATAGTACTGAAATTTCTTTTTTCTGTTTATTGTTTCATTGAATATTGTGCTAAAAACAGTACTGCATTTATCTGCTTATTTATTTGTTTACTAAACATTGTGAGCTCTTTCTCTCTGTTCTCTCTCTGTCTGCAGTTAGTTTATTCTTCTCACTTCATTGTTATTCAGTGTAGAAGTCCTAGCTTAGAGGGATTCCCTCTGCCTTAATGTCTTAGTCCCTTATCTCTGAAATTATTTCTGCTGAATAGTTGTATACTTGAGCTGTTTGGATAGCTTTTGCATACCCTACATCAACTTTGTTACAAGCTGACATAAGTACAAACTTGCAGTGTTATAAGATAAGACTGAATTTTATTTTTTCTGTTTATTGTTTAATTGAATATTGTGCTAAAATAGTACTGCAGTTATCTGCTTATTTATTTGTTTACTGAAAATTGTGAGCTATTTCTCTGTTCTTTCTCTATCTGCAATTTGTTCTTCTGACTTCATTGTTTTTCGTTGTAGACGTCATAGCATAGAGGTATTCTTTGTATCCTAAAGTCTTAATCCCTTATCTCTGAAATTATTTATGCCAAATAGTTGCGTACTTGAGCTATTTGGTTAGCTTTCACATACCCTACATCAACTTTAATACAAGCTGAGCTAAGTACAAACTTGCAGTGTTATAAAATAGTACTGAATTTTATTTTTTCTGTTTATTATTTAATTGAATATTGTGTTAAAAATAGTGCTGCATTTATCTGCTTATTTATTTGTTTACTGAAAATTGTGAGCTCTCTCTCTGTTCTCTCTCTGTCTGCAGTTAATTTAGTCTTCTCACTTCATTGCTATTCAGCATAGAAGTCTTAGACTAGAGGGATTCTCTGTACCTTAAAGACTTAGTCCCTTATCTGTGAAATTATTTCTGCTGAATAGTTGCATACTTGAGCTGTTTGGTTAGATTTTGCATACCCTACATCAACTTTATTACAAGCTGAGATAAGTACAAACTTGCAGTGTTATAAGATAGTACTGAATTTTATTTTTTCTGTTTATTGTTTCATTGAATATTATGTTAAAATACTACTGCATTTATCTGCTTATTTATTTGTTTAATGAAAATTGTATGCTGTCTCTCTGTTCTCTCTCTGTCCGCAGTTAGTTTATTCTACTCACTTTATTGTTATTCAGTGTAGAAGTCTTAGCCTTGAGGGATTCTCTGTGCCTTAAAGTCTTAGTTCCTTATCTCTGAAATTATTTATGCCGAATAGTTGCATACTTGAGCTATTTGGTTAGCTTTCACATACCCTACATCAACTTTAATACAAGCTGAGCTAAGTACAAACTTGCAGTGTTATAAAATAGTACTGAGTTTTATTTTTTCTGTTTATTATTTCATTGAATATTGTGTTAAAAATAGTGCTGCATTTATCTGCTTATTTATTTGTTTACTGAAAATTGTGAGCTCTCTCTCTGTTCTCTCTCTGTCTGCAGTTAGTTTATTCTTCTCACTTTATTGTTATTCAGTGTAGAAGTCTTAGCCTTGAGGGATTCTCTGTGCCTTAAAGTCTTAGTTCCTTATCTCTGAAATTATTTATGCCGAATAGTTGCATACTTGAGCTATTTGGTTAGCTTTCACATACCCTACATCAACTTTAATACAAGCTGAGCTAAGTTCAAACTTGCAGTGTTATAAAATAGTGCTGGATTTTATTTTTTCTGTTTATTGTTTCATTGAATACTGTGGTAAAAACAGTACTGCATTTATCTGCTTATTTATTTGTTTACTGAAAATTGTGAGCTCTCTCTCTGTTCTCTCTCTGTCTGTAGTTAATTTAGTCTTCTCACTTCATTGTTATTCAGCATAGAAGTCTTAGACTAGAGGGATTCTCTGTACCTTAAAGTCTTAGCCCCTTATCTCTGAAATTATTTCTGCTGAATTGTTGCATATTTGAGCTGTTTGGTTAGCTTTTGCATACCCTACATCAACTTTATTACAAGCTGAGATAAGTACAAACTTGCAGTGTTATAAGATAGTACTGAATTTTATTTTTTCTGTTTATTGTTTCATTGAATTTTATGTTAAAATACTACTGCATTTATCTGCTTATTTATTTGTTTACTGAAAATTGTATGCTGTCTCTCTGTTCTCTCTCTGTCCGCAGTTAGTTTATTCTTCTCACTTTATTGTTATTCAGTGTAGAAGTCTTAGCCTTGAGGGATTCTCTGTGCCTTAAATTCTTAGTTCCTTATCTCTGAAATTATTTATGCCAAATAGTTGCATACTTGAGCTATTTGGTTAGCTTTCACATATCCTACATCAACTTTAATACAAGCTGAGCTAAGTACAAACTTGCAGTGTTATAAAATAGTACTGAGTTTTATTTTTTCTGTTTATTATTTCATGGAATATTGTGTTAAAAATAGTGCTGCATTTATCTGCTTATTTATTTGTTTACTGAAAATTGTGAGCTCTATCTCTCTTCTGTCTCTGTCTGCAGTTAATTTAGTCTTCTCACTTCATTGTTATTCAGCATAGAAGTCTTCGACTAGAGGGATTCTCTGTACCTTAAAGTCTTAGTCCCTTATCTCTGAAATTATTTCTGCTGAATAGTTGCATACTTGAGCTGTTTGGTTAGCTTTTGCATACCCTACATCAACTTTATTACAAGCTGAGATAAGTACAAACTTGCAGTGTTATAAGATAATACTGAATTTTATTTTTTCTGTTTATTGTTTCATTTAATATTGTGTTAAAAATAGTGCTGCATTTATCTGCTTATTTGTTTACTGAACATTGTGAGTTCTCTTTCTCTGTTCACTCTCTCTGTCTACAGTTAGTTTTTTATTCTCACTTCATTGTTATTCAGTGTAGAAGTCTTAGCCTAGAGGGATTCTCTGTGCCTTAAAGTCTTAGTCCTTTACCCCTGAAATTATTTCTGCTGAATAGTTGCATACTTGAACTGTTTGATTAGCTTTCACATACCCTACATCAATTTTAATACAAGCTGAGCTAAGTGCAAACTTGCAGTGTTATAAGATAGTACTGAATTTATTTTTTCTGTTTATTGTTTAATTGAATATTGTGTTAAAAATAGTACTGCATTTATCTGCTTATTTATTTGTTTACTGAGAATTGTGAGCTCTCTCTCTGTTCTCTCTTTGTCTGCAGTTTGTTTATTCTTCTCACTTCATTGTTACTCAGTGTAGAAGTCTTAGCCTAGAGGGATTCTCTGTGCCTTAAAGTCTCAGTCCCTTATCTCTGAAATTATTTCTGCTGAATAGTTGCATACTTGAGCTGTATTTTTAGCTTTTGAATAGCCTACATCAACTTTATGACAAGCCGAGATAAGTACAAACTTGCAGTGTTATAAGATACTACTGAATTTTATTTTTTCTGTTTATTGTTTCATTGAATATTGTGTTAAAAATAGTACTGCATTTATCTGCTTATTTATTTGTTTACCAAAAATTGTAAGTTCTCTCTCTGTTCTCTCTCTGTCTGCAGTTAGTTTATTCTTCTCACTTCATTGTTATTCGGTTTAGAAGTCTTAGCTTAGAGGGATTCCCTGTGCCTTAAAGTCTTAGTCCTTTATCTCTGAAATTATTTCTGCTGAATAGTTGCATACTTGAGCTGTTTGGATAGCTTTTGCATACCCTACATCAACTTTATTACAAGCTGACATAAGTACAAACTTGCAGTGTTATAAGATTGTACTGAATTTTATTTTTTCTGTTTATTGTTTAATTGAATATTGTGTTAAAAAATAGTACTGCATTTACCTGCTTATTTATTTGTTTACTGAGAATTGTGAGCACTTTCTCTGTTCTCTCTCTCTGTCTGCAGTTTGTTTATTCTTCTCACTTCATCGTTATTTGGTGAAGAAGTCTAAGCCTACAGGGATTCTCTGTGCCTTAAAGTCTTAGTCTCTTATGTCTGAAATTATTTCTGCTGAATAGTTCCATACTTGAGCTGTATTTTTAGCTTTTGAATACCCTACATCAATTTTATTACAAGCTGAGATAAGTACAAACTTGCAGTGTTATAAGATACTACTGAATTTTATTTTTTCCGTTTATTGTTTCATTGAATATTATGTTAAAAATAGTACAGCATTTATCTGCTTATTTATTTTTTTACTGAAAATTGTAAGTTCTCTCTCTGTTCTCTCTCTGTCTGCAGTTAGTTTATTCTTCTCACTTCTTTGTTATTCAGTGTAGAAGTCTTAACCTAGAGGCATTCCCTGTGCCCTAAATTCTTATTCCCTTATCCATGAAATTATTTTTGCTGAATAGTTGCATACTTGAGCTGTTTGGTTAGCTTTTGCATACCCTACATCAACTTTATTACAAGCTGAGATAAGTACAAACTTGCAGTGTTATAAGATAGTACTGAATTTTATTTTTTCTGTTTATTGTTTCATTGAATATTATGTTAAAATACTACTGCATTTATCTGCTTATTTATTTGTTTACTGAAAATTGTAAGCTTTCTCTCTGTTCTCTGTTTGCAGTTAGTTTATTCTTCGCACTTCATTGTTATTCGGTGTAGAAGTCCTAGCTTAGAGGGATTCCCTGTGCCTTAATGTCTTAGTCCCTTATCTCTGAAATTATTTCTGCTGAATAGTTGTATACTTGAGCTGTTTGGATAGCTTTTGCATACCCTTCATCAACTTTATTACAAGCTGACATAAGTACAAACTTGCAGTGTTATAAGATAGGACCTAATTTTATTTTTTCTGTTTATTGTTTAATTAAATATTGTGCTAAAAATAGTACTGCATTTATCTGCTTATTTATTTGTTTACTGAAAATTGTGAGCTATTTCTCTGTTCTTTCTCTATCTGCAGTTTATTCTTCTGACTTCATTGTTATTTGTTGTAGAAGTCTTAGCCTATAGGAATTCTCTGTGCACTAAAGTCTTAGTCCTTTATCTCTGAAATTATTTCTGCTGAATAGTTGCATACTTGAGCTGTTTGGTTTACTTTTGTATACCCTACATCAACTTTATGAAAACTGAAATAAGTACTAACTTGCAGTGTTATAAGATAGTACTGAATTTTTTTTCTCTTTTTTGTTTCATTGAATATTGTGTTAAACATAGTACTGCATTTATCTACTTATTTGTTTACTGACAATTGTGATCTCTTTCTCTGTTCTCTCTCTCTGTCTGCAGTTAGTTTATTCTTCTCACTTCATTGTTATTCGGTGTAGAAAACTTAACCTCGAGGGATTCTCTGTGCCTTAAAGTCTTAGTCCCTTATCACTGAAATTACTTCTGCTGAATAGTTGCATACTTGAGCTGTTTGGTTAGCTTTTGCATACCCTACATCAACTTTATTGCAAGCTGAGATAAGTACAAACTTGCAGTTTTATAAGATAGTACTGAATTTTATTTTTTCTGTTTATTTTTTCATTGAATATTGTGTTAAAATAGTGCTGCATTTATCTGCTTATTTATTTGTTTACTGAAAATTGTGAGCTGTTTCCGTGTTCTCTCTCTGTCTGCAGTTTGTTCATTCTTCTCACTTCATTGTTATTCGGTGAAGAAGTCTTAGCCTAGATGGATTCCATATGCCTTAAAGTCTTAGTAACTTATCTCTGAAATTATTTCTGCTGAATAGTTGCACACTTGAGCTGTTTGGTTAGCTTTTGCATACCCTACATCAACTTTATTACAAGCTAAGTACAAACTTGCAATGTTATAAGATAGTAATGAATTTTATTTTTTCTGTTTATTGTTTCATTGAATATTGGGTTAAAAATAGTACTACATTTATCTGCTTATTTATTTGTTTACTGAAAATTGTGAGCTCTCTTTCTGTTCTCTCTCTGTCTGCAGTTAGTTTATTCTTCTCACTTCATTGTTATTCAGTGTAGAAGTCTTAGCCTAGCGGGATTATCTGTACCTTAAAGTCTTAATCCCTTATCTATGAAATTATTTCTGCTGAATAGTTGCATACTTGAGCTGTTTGGATAGCTTTTGCATACCCTACATCAACTTTATTACAAGCTGACATAAGTGCAAACTTGCAGTGTTATAAGATAGTACTGAATTTTATTTTTTCTGTTTATTGTTTAATTGAATATTGTGTTAAAAATAGTACTGCATTTATCTGCTTATTTATTTGTTTACTGAAAATTGTGAGCTCTTTCTCTCTTATTTCTCTATCTGCAGTTAGTTTATTCTTCTGACTTCCTTGTTATTCATTATAGAAGTCATAGCCTAGAGGGATTCCCTGTGCCTTAAAGTCTTAGTCCTTTATCTCTGAAATTATTTCTGCTGAATAGTTGCATACTTGAGCTGTTTGGTTAACTTTTGTATACCCTACATCAACTTTATGAAAACTGAGATAAGTACAAACTTGCAGTGTTATAAGATAGTATTGATTATTTTTCTCTTTGTTTCATTGAATATTGTGTTAAACATAGTAGTGCATTTATCTGTTTATTTGTTTACTGACAATTGTGATGTCTTTCTCTGTTCTCTCTCTCTCTGTCTGCAGTTAGTTTTTCTTCTCACTTTATTGTTATTAGGTTTAGAAATCTTAGCTTAGAGGGATTCTCTGTGCCTTAAAGTCTTAGTCCCTTATCCCTGAAGTTATTTCTGCTGAATAGTTGCATACTTGAGCTGTTTTGTTAGCTTTTGAATACCCTACATCAACTTTATTACAAGCCGAGATTAGTACAAACTTGCAGTGTTATGAGATATTACTGAATTTTATTTTTTCTGTTTATTTTTTCATTGAATATTGTGTTAAAATAGTACTGCATTTATCTGCTTATTTATTTGTTTACCGAAAATTGTAAGTTCTCTCTCTGTTCTCTCTCTGTCTGCAGTTAGTTTATTCTTCTCACTTCATTGTTATTCGGTGTAGAAGTCTTAACCTAGAGGGATTCCCTGTACCCTAAATTCTTATTCCCTTATCTCTGAAAATTATTTTTGCAGAATAGTTGCATATTTGAGCTGTTTGGTTAGCTTTTGCATACCCTACATCTACTTTATTACAAGCTGAGATAAGTACAAACTTGCAGTGTTATAAGATCTTACTGAATTTTACTTTTCTGTTTATTGTTTCATTGAATATTGTGTTTAAAATAGTACTGCATTTATCTGCTTATTTGTTTACTGAAAATTGTCAGCTCTCTCTCTGTTCATTTATTCTTCTCACTTCATTGTTATTCGGTGTAGCAGTCTTAGGTTTGGGGATTCTCTGTGCCTTAAAGTCTTAGTCCCTTATCTCTGAAATAATTTTGGCTGAATAGTTGCATGCTTGAGCTGTTTGCTTGGGTTTTGCATACTTTACATCAACTTTATTTCAAGCTGAGATAAGTAGAAACATGCAGTGTTATAAAATAGTATTGAAATTTCTTTTTTTCTGTTTATTGTTTCATTGAATAGTGTGTTAAAATTAGTACTGCATTTATCTGTTTATTTATTTGTTTACTAAAAATTGTGAGCTCTCTCACTCTCTCTGTTCTCTCTCTGTCTGCACTTAGTTTATTCTTCTCACTTCAGTGTTATTCAGTGTAGAAGTCTTAGCCTAGAGGGATTCTATGTGCCTTAAAGTCTTATTCCCTTATCTCTAAAATTATTTCTGCTGAATAGTTGCATACTTGAGCTGTTTAGTTAGCTTTTGCATACTCTGCATCAACTTTATTAGAAGCTGAGATAAGTACAAACTTGCAGTTTTATAAGATAGTACTAAATTTTATTTTTCTGTTTATTGTTTCATTGAATATTATGTTAAAATAGTACTGCATTTATCTGCTTATTTGTTTACTGAAAATTGTGACACATCCGCGTCCCTCACTTCACTAACAATGGAAGCAGAATGGAGACTTGAAATTTTTGGCTTATGGATAGCATTATCTTTACACATAATATGTGCTTGCAGTAATTTGTCTACTAACTCTGTGAGTGTATTTGAAGATTCCTCATAAATAAGTTTACTATCCCCTGGGACATCTTCCAAATGATCCAAAAAGCAACGTATAACAGCTTTTTGAGAAGTGATGTACTTTATGTCTTCTTCATCAATGCCATGCACTAGCATGTATGCCAACTGAAAATGTTCAGCCTGTTCTTCTAAAGAATCAAAATCTGTCATTTGAAACTGGTCTAAAAGTGCCTGCATGAGAGATTGTCCCCTAGTGTAGGCTAACAATACTGTTGTCATCCTTTGGTGTTTAGTTAGTATTGGATATTTTTTTGTTGAACATAAGCCACAAAACATTGTGGAATGAAATTCCAAAAACAGCATGCAAGTGTATCATTCCGCACAGTGCCTACAATTTTAAGAACCCAAGCTTCAAATGCAGTCATGTTATTAAAACTACTCTTCTGTTCATCCCACTTAGGGAGAGTTTCTAACATCCTGGACTGATGATAAACTTCAGCAGTAAAGCCTGCTAAGGCTATTACAGGACTAGTAACAGAAGTATCTAATGTTTTAGAATGAAATTCTTCTAACCGAGTTTGTAATTTGAGAAGCTATTGGTTCACTAAATCTGTTGCTCTAGCAGCCTCAATTTCCTGTGTCTCTAGCTGTGCTTGCACTTTATTTATGTCCTGCCTAACAGCAGCCATGTTACAGTGTGCATCAGTCAGCTGTTTTTCACGTTTGTGCCAGACATACAATTTTATCTGTTAATCAATCTATCATGCCAATAGCTTTACTGCCTTGTTCAATAACAGTTTGTTTAAAAGTCCTAAGTTCAGTTTGTGAAACCTTTAAGAATTGAGAAAATTCTTCTGTACAATCAGCGGTGTCACCTTCCATTTTACCAGACCCATTCCATTTATCACAGTAAGTCTGAAAATTACCCGTGAGGTCAAGATCCTGCTCATTGCTAACATTAGCAATAGCAATCCAGTCTTTAAACTCTTGCAAATCAGACTGTAAAGTGCAAGCTTTGACATCTTAATCACCCTCTTGCAAATCTTTTACAACAGGATATATGGGAACAGTGACCATTTTTTGTGCCTCAAGCATTATTTTATCCTGGTTGTGTTCCAGGTTTTGTATAATAAATTTACAAGTCATGCAAAAAGCAACATTTGAATCATTGCAAATAGCACATTTCTGTACATTCTGTGGCAAGTTAGCTTTACATACATACCAGTCAAAGGTCGAAATCTACTTACATAATGTTGGGTTATCTATTTTACCTAACAAAGACTTACAGGTGCTAACATGCTGGTTATACCATGTATTTACATAATTCCACACATTTACACAAGGTTCAGACACATCAAAAGTAAAAGAATGAGTGCACTTCTTGGCATTTTTATGAATTGCATTCATTGTTAAAAGAAAAACGGAAGAAAATATTTACCACACATGTTCAGGACAAGGTGACCAGTCTTGACACGGAGATCAGTTGCGGCAAAATTCTTTGCTGTCTTTTGCTAGATGCTGGTGAAATGAATTTTCAGCAGTATAACGTTCATTACCTCATGATTCACCGACTGTCTGAAGGAAAAACATGGCACTGCCCTGTACTGCACTGCAGTATTTTGCCCATCAGTCAATGGCCGAATTTAGGAAGAGAAGAATTGATTCAAAGAAAGACTGAGCTGGAATGTTGCACTTTGAGAGGCACCTATTCAGGCTCCTGGCTGGCTCGCCAATGTTAAACTACACCTTTTGGTAGTCTGTGTCTTTACTCAATGAAGACACTGATATAGTTCTGCTGTTACGGCATTCGTTTATTGCACACAAGGTTTGCACCTAGCATAACAATGAAAGTTTTACACACCAAATATAACTTCAGGTAAAGCATAAAGTCTGCAAGAATGGATGAATCAAAGTCTCTGACATAAAGGAAGAAGTCCCAATCTTTATAGTGCCTTTTCTTCCTGCATCAGCAGTTCAGCAAATTGTCAGAATAACATGCCTGTTTCTTTGAAGCTGGTTTGTTATCAGTCCTTCCCTCATACATCAAATGTTCTGTTTTGAAGAACAACTACTTCAGTCTTGAGTTATTTCTCATATCCACAACTACTTCAGTCTTGAGTTATTTCTCATATCCTGTTTGAAGAAACACAGCTGCAGACAAGAATTCATCATGACCTGCTTGTAGATAATAAATTTCACAAAGTTTCAGAGTTTAGAAGCAATAACATATTTTACTTCTGATTCCATTTAGCAATGAATGCCAAGATACATATATAAGTCAGGTAACTGAGTTCAAGCTGAGTGCACTCTACAAAACTAAAATGCAGAACATTATTTCACATTTTCAGAAAAAAATGCACAGAAATCTATTTAAACCTGTTCCTTTCTCTCACAAGGAATGGCATTGACAGTCTAGGGACATAGATATGGACCCATACCAGGCTATGGTCTGGATTGCACTATTACCCCAAGGCAGTTGTACTGGAAGCATCTCTGATACATTATGCTGAAAGTCTAGTCTGGAGGTGTTCCTATCCATAATGAATATGGAGACAACACTACCTGTGGATGTGTGGTGTGGTCCTTGTTTGGGAGCTGACAGCTATGGAATGTGTTATAGTCTGTTACTGCAGGGCTGCTGTCTGCTGCTGTGAACCACTTCTCCATTACAGCAGAAATGTCAATGTCCTCAACTCCGAGGAGTGCTTTGAGTGACTGCATCTTGACAGTTAGATGTTTACTGTTGAGCAGCATGACTGTAAGATTGCATACATGTCTAGCTGTTATGGTGGTAATTGCATTTAGAACACTGCATAATAAGGCATTATAGAGGTGGCAAGACACATAGCCAGTACCTGGAAACCCAGGATTGACAGATGTAGGACATCTGTGGCAAGTCAGTGAGGCTAAATAGTTGCACACTTGAGCTGTTTGGCTAGCTTTTGCATACCCTACATCAACATTATTACAAGCTGAGGTAAGTACACACTTGCAGTGTTATAAAATAGTACTGAATTTTATTTTTTCTGTTTATTGTTTGTATGCTCAGTAACAGAAACCTGGTTTAAGGCTTCAGAGAGCACCCCAACACTACTAGGCTATAACTCATGCCATACGTTTTGGCCATGGAACCTGGACCGAAACACAAAAGGTGGGGGTGTATCCATATTCATCAAAGATACCCACACCTCCAGGTTAGTGGCACAGCAAAATGCCTCAGAGATCATCCATGTGCAACTAACAATGGGCAAAACTGCAATTCAAATTGCAGCTTGCTACAGATCACCCACCATGACCCAGGACCCCAATTCTGCATTTCTGGAGATACTGGAAAATATGAAGGTCTTACCAAATGCCCTAATATTGGGTGATTTAAATTACCCAAACAGTAACTGGGAGAACTATTCAAGTACTAACTCCCTTGCCCAACACTTCCTAGAATTTATAAACTCGAATGCCCTAGATCAACTGGTCCACACCCCCACCAGAGGTGACAACATATTGGACCTGGTCATCACCAACATGTGCGACCAGTGTTCTACACCAGAGGTCAAACCCTCGCTGGTTAGATCAGACCATAGACTAATCACTCTGGATATCCACATTCCACCTTCACCCCAATCAAGGAAACCAGCTTGGACAACTTTTCAAAAGCAAACTTTACATTACTTAAGACAGAGGTGGAATGGCTCACAACCCCATGCTAAAGGACAATGCTTTCCAAGCTGCTGAATCCCTTACAAAGGCACTCTATGAGCACCTACAAGAATGCATGGATCATGCTATCCCAAGCAAAACCAAGACTCACTCCTCCAAGAAATGGAAACCAATCTGGTGGACCCCTGCTATAAACAAGCTGTACAATAGAAGGAGGAAACTAGTACAGAAAAGAGTAAAATCCCAAGAAGGAAAGACATCCCTGATCAGTATCAGCAAGAAACTATGATCCCTCATAAAATCATCCAAGGCTAGCTTCGAAAGAAAAATTGCTAAGGACTCCAAAGATAACTACAAAGATTTCTTTAGCTATGTCAACAACCTAAGTGTAAACTCTCAGATCTGCTCTGAGTTAGTGCAGAACAGCACAAAATACACTGAACTGACTGATATTGCCAACATTCTGGCAGGTTTAGTGCAAACTTCACCCCCTGTCACCCCCTAAAGGGCCCATAACCATACCAGAAGAATGTAGAGCTCTGGCAATCACTGATACACAGGTTAAAACAGTCCTATCCAAAGCCAAAAACACAGATTCAATGGGACCAGATGGGTGTTCCAGGCTGTGTTTTACATGAGCTCCAAAATGAAATAACTCCTCACCTAAACACACTGTTCAAACTCAGCCTGTCTACAGGCTATGTACCCATAGAGTGGTGCACAGCTACAGTTATTCCGGTCCACAAAGGTGGAGTCACAACGGACCCTGGGAACTATAACCCTATAAGCCTGACTTGCCTGGTCTGCAAGGCTATGAAGTGCATCATCATGGAATTCATTAACGGAGACACTGGGAACCTTCAAACATTGGACCCTACCCAGTTTGGCTTTGTTAAGAGTAGATCATGCCTCGTAAACCTGGTGGACTTCTTTGAGACAGTTACCAAAGCTTTAGATGAGGGAAAGGAGGCCCACACAGCCTCCCTAGATCTCTCAAAGGCTTTCAACACCATTCCCCATTCTGGTATTATAGACAAGCTCACCAGCCTGAACATAAACCTCTGTGTCATGGGATGGGTTGCGAATTGGCTCATAGATAGAACCCACATGGTGAGAGTTGCAGGCTCTAGGTCCAACTCTAAACCAGTTACAAGTGGTGTCCCCCAGGGCTCAGTCCTGTGACCCCTCCTGTTCGGTATATACTTCTCAGAGGTACAGGCAAGCATAGGAGGACTATGGCTGATCACGTTCACAGATGACTGCAAACTGTGTGCCATAATTGATTCTTCAGCTGATACAGACATCCTCCAAAAGAGGTCTCACTGAGACGGATATCTGGTGTCAAAATCATGGCCTCAAGCTAAATGCAAAAAAGTGCATAGTCATCCCCTTTGGAAAAAACAAAGTACCTGCAAATTAACACATATGTGGTAGTCTGGTAGTCCCCTAAATACAGAAAATGTAATAAGGGATCTGGGGACCCAAGTAGATAGTAATCTTTCCTTTGATAATCATATTGCCAAAATAGTTAGAAAATCCTTCTATGTGGCCCACCTAGTCACAAAAGGGTTCACATCTAAAACAAAAGAGGTTATTGTGCCCCTCTACTCATCCCTCATCAGACCCCTCATAGAGTACAATGCCCCATTTGGAATGTACCTTACAAGACTCCTGCAACAGCTGGAAAGACCACAGAAGTACCTCACCAAGAGGATTACTGGCCTCAAACAGATGCCCATACAAGGCCATGTCCAACCCAGAATTGATGAACATGCTCCACCTAAAAAAACAAATCCCCAAGAGCCACAAGCTCTAGGGATCTAAACCTCACCACAATGATAAATAGGATGTGCTGGAGGGATAGATTCCTGTCCCAGAGACTCCCCATGCTTTGGAACAGGATTCCAATCTACATTAGGCAGAGCCCCTCACTAACAATCTTCAAGAAAAACCTTGATGAGTGGCTGGGAAACAGAAAATTTACTCTGGGGATCAATGCAATGGCTCTGCTGGACCGAGGCACAGGGAACTAATGGCTCTGCTGGACCGAGGCACAGGGAACTAATCTAAGGGGCAGCAAAAGCTAACACATTCTGGTTAGGCTTATAGATGCCCTCGGGCAGATAGCCTAGTACTTACCTATGAACCTATGTTATCTCAAGCAGAGAGATACTGGATCCCCTGAGAATGACACAAAACATGTAAGCCAATGCTGCAGTCAATCATCTGTTGATAGTACTGCAGCATCATTCTGTGTGATGGCAGTATACTGCTCAGGGCTACTGTCACATCTGTCTGCACCACATAATCAGAGAATTCAACCATATCTCTTGTCATGTAGTCCAAGGAGGTGTGTCCCAGGTCATTCACACCCACATGGGTACAGAGTGATACTTGTAGTTGTTGTGGAGTGTCATGACTGGCTGTGTCATATGTTGGATACTGGCATTTGATAGATATTTGTCTGTTACCTGCTCCATATTCAACTTAGTGTGTGGGATATGTGTGTGCCTCATTATTGAGTTATCCATGATCACTGTATTTTGCAAGGTGGTTAGCCTTAGGAGCTTAGGATGAGAGGCACACTGTTTAGGTGAAGTATGTGTCCCTTGGCATGTGCCATGTCATGGTGTTTGAGTGGGTGTCTGTCTTGCTAGTCTGTGCTGTCTGGGTAAATGTCCATTGAGTGCCTCTGTGAAGGTATATGTGTGGTTCTTCACTGTATGTCATGGCTGTCAAAGTGGGTGTCATGATGATCTATATGTTCCACATGGTGTGGTGCAGGTGTTGATCTTATCCTCTTGAACTGCTAGTCCATTCTTTGCTGGAGAGTGCATATGTCTACATTGGGTGATATACGGGTAAGTCTCACAGGTCTGAGTGTTTGGAGTCTAGAGGGAGGGTTGTCTGTATACATGTGGCAGTTGCAACAGTGCCTCAGAATGGACAAGTACACGAGGTTAATGGGTGAAAGCACAGAAAACTGCACTTCAATCATGGTAGGAGGGATGTACATAACTAGTAAGTACTGGGGCTACTTTTGTGATGAACGAGTACTTCTGATGGCTCCCAGGTGTTCCACACTTATTGATACAATAACCAGATGAAGTGCCAAGCTATAATGCTATTTGAAGTGCAAGACAGAAAGAACTAGCATGATGTAAGGGTGAAACTGAAGGCAGAATTTCTGCCACCTGTAATACTTTACCTCAGCTGTGCAGTTATTAGTAGCTTTGGTCATTTGAAAGTTCAGCAAACTTTGTAGCCCATGTGGTAACTGCGTAACACTATAGTATACATAACTAGATAGGCAGGAGATCTAATCCCAATACTGGCAAATGAGTGTGTGTGTGTGTGTGTGTGTGTGTGTGTGTGTGTGTGTGTGTGTGTGTGTGTGTGTGTGTGTGTGTGTGTGTGTGTGTGTGCGTGGGTGTGCGTGGGTGTGTGTGTGTGTGTGTGTGTGTGTGTGTGTGTGTGTGTGTGTGTGTGTGTGTGTGTGAATCATGTAGTGTGTAGCTTATACTATTTTTGACTTGTGTATTACCCTTCACATTTCCCCTTGCCCCAATTTAGTAGTCCTGTTGATGTCATTCACCTTAGAAGTACCTTTGGACTAGGTGAAAATGTATAAGATCTGTGGTGCATCTGATAACTGCATAGCACTATAGTAGAAATAACTAAATAGCAGGAGTTCTAATCTCATTACTGGCACCTGTGTGGGTGTGTTTGTGTGAGACTCATGTAGTGTATGGGTTATACAATTTTTTGACTGTTGTACCACCTTTTACACTTCCCCTCACTCCAATTTAGTAGTCCTGTTGATGTCATTCACCTTAGAAGTATCTTTGTACGAGGTGAAAATGTATAAGCTCTGTGGTACATCTGATAACTGCATAGAACTATAGTAGAAACAGATAGATAAGCAGGAGTTCTAACCTGACTACTGGCAACTGTTTGTGTGTGAGTGTGTGATTGCGTGAGAGTCATGTGGTGTGTGGGTTATACCATTTCTGACCTGTGTACCACCCTTTACACTTCCCCACCCTACTTTACTAGTGCTGTTGTTGTCATTCACCTTAGAAGTACCTTTGGACAAGGTGAAATTAAGTAAGCTTCATGGTGCATCTGCTAACTGTGTAATACCATAATACAAATAGCTAGATAGGCAGGAGCTCTAATCTCAATGCTGACAGCTGTTTGTGTGTGTGTTTTTGTGAGAATGAAGTACTGTAAAGGTTATGCCATTATGAGTTGTGCACCACCATACTCATCCCAATTTAGTAGTCCTGTGGATGTCATTCACCTTACAAGCACCTTTGGATGAGGTGGAATTGTGTAAGCTCTGTGGCACATCTGATAACTGCATAATGCTATAATGGACATAAATAGATAGGTAGGAGTTCTAATCTCAACCTTGGTGTGTGTGTGTGTGTGTGTGTGTGTGTGTGTGTGTGTGTGTGTGTGTGTGTGTGTGTGTGTGTGTGTGTGCGTGTGGAGTATATGTTCTGTGGCTGATACAATTTTGATGTGTGTACCATACATGGCAGGTGGCCACTTTCTGATGTCGTTACTTTAAATAGTGTGATAATGGCATTTGCCTCACATGCAGCATGTGAAACCATTGTACAGGCTGTATCAGTCCTCTGTACAGATGTGTCTGGAACATCCAGATGTTTGGAATCTATTAGCTTTCTGTCTGCCCTAACAATGTCCATGTATGTGATATTGTTGTCAAATAGGCCACAATGAGTGTACTGACACATATGGCAGCATCAGCAGCATCAGGTATCACATCTGACTGAAACAGCATACCAATACAATGTCTGCTACCCTCTCACTTGTCCAGGCTTGTAGGTGCAATGTATGAGTCCAGATACTTGGTTTTACAAGTGAATTGCTCATGTCATGGGTCACATTAAAGGTTGGGAAAGGTGTGGACTGACATATTGTGGTCTCAGTCAATATATATCAGAAACAAATGGCATATTAACAGGTGTGTGCACACATTTTATATCCACTGCATACCAGTAATGTTTCACACATGTCCCTACCTTAGTCACTTTGTCCAACACATTTTGCTGGTGTCTGTCCAGATGCCTTGCACTGAACAGGTTGTAAGGTATGCTACAGGAATTTTACATTCTCTTCAGACAGGTCCCTGTGTTGACCACTGTGATGCAATATAATTAACCCCCACCATAAGTGAACATGCACATAAAGCAATATTTCTATTAGTCATAGTTGTGTGCATGGTAACTTGCATGCCCTCCACATGCCTGAGATATTGCCAAAGCACAACTGAACAATTCCATACTAACCAGCTTCAGGCTGCAGTCCCATATGCAGACCAGAGTGATCTATGTAGTTGTGGGAGAGAGGTATTGTCAGCAGACTCACATGTGCCCTTGGTAAAGGACAGATACAGCATGTCTGCACATTTACAGTACAACACACAGTACTATATAATTTGCTGCCCTTCACCTTAGATTTGCACTTCTGCGCATTAGAAATCCCCATCCACAACTGCAATCTGACCTGGCATATGCATGCAGATACTGTACAGATACAAGTATGTCTCATACAGTAGTCTACTAATCCCCACTGGGACCTTACCTGCACACTCCTTGTCCATTGTGTGGATGCCACCCACCTCCAGCAAGTGGGGATTTGTATCCTGATGTTGCATTGTGATGGGTGGCCCAAGCTTGGAAAGGAGATCTTCATTTGGTGTTAGTGGGAACTGCATGGCTGGGAACCCACCTGTGGTGATGGGGTCCCTGGCCACAGCAGCAGACCTTTACCAGGGATGGCGTATGAGGTTGGTGGCATGATGCCACACCTGCTCATATGTGTGCAGGCCCACTGGGTTGTCCCACAGGGTGGTCCTCTCTCACAGATGTTGCTTGCTTCAGTCCAACAGTACTGTGTGGTTCTGTATCCTGGCTTCCATTATCAGGTTGCATTACACTGGTGAAATCTTTCCTGCTGGTGATGTGACATTGCACCTGGTAGACACTATCAGGGAAACACATCACAGGACTCCATACATTTGGCAACAGTATGTCCAGTACCTGCACATGTATCTTGAATACCAGTAGCCAACACTCACAACCATACCAGCAGCCACCACTCACAATCACACCATACCCCTGTAATATATCAACACAGTAACAGCTTGCATTACACTCCTGGTCTTGATGAGTCATATTGCCCACAGTGAGGGCAAGTTGATTGCATAATCCATCATTCCACATTCAGGTCTGTGTAAATGGATGACATTAGCCATCTTCCATGCAGATGGTGTGTTGATGGTGCTGTAGCTTGGTATGGCTACAGTGTGTAATGTAGCTGGGAGCGCATGCCTGAGTTCATGTAGGATGCGGACAGGGATGATATGACATCCCATGGATACTTACATTTGTTACCTTTCAGTAGACAATATGTACCTGATCACTGGTGATGAGTGGAGGGGTGTGGGTTCAGTACATATCCACCTATAGTGATGCTGAGCCATGGGGTGATGTTTGCCCTAACCCTATCTGCAGCAGGTTGCCTGTAGCTATGATGTGTGTGTATGTAATTTGACTGGACACCATTACAGGTTGGGTTGGTTTGTTGCTTTTGTACTCACAGTTGGCCTTACAGTAACCCACCTGTGACCTTATATGCTTGTTCAGACAATGGCTGACATTATGCCAGGTTTGTTCCTGCCCCTACTTTGCCCTGTACAACCACTATAGGGACCAAGTCTGTGGTTTGCATAATGCTCAAAAGAACTGAGAATGAGGGTATGGCCAAGATGAGCACTGAGTAACAGAACTTTCTCTCTGCCCTGTCTTTACAGAATATTTATGGCAGGATTTTTTAGTTTATCTGTCCTAATTTTGATATATATATATATATATATATATATATATATATATATATATATATATATATATATATATATATATATATATATTTGGATTCTATTAATCATTCTTTAGGATAGTATATAAACATTTTGGCAGTTTTTTTTATTTTTTTTCCTGTCAAAAAGTACTAGAGAAAATATTTGGACTTCAGACTACAGGATGAGCTATTCCAAATCTACACTTCAAGAAACAGCTATTAAAAAAGGACTTCAGTCACTATTAACTAATATTCAAGAACTGACAGCAAAGACTGATAGAATGGATGTGAAACTGGATAACTTCAAAGAAAAATGTTCCCAGCAAATGCAAATATTACACGAAGACCTTAAGCAGCAAAAGAGACAGATTACTGGTATAGAGACTTCACTAAATGATATGGACACTAAAATTCAAGAAGGTGAGCACACTATAGACCTTCTCTTAAAACAAAATACTCTTTTACAAACAAAAATTGATGATCTAGAGAATAGATCAAGAAGAAATAATATTAGACTTTTTGGTTTGTCTGATAATGTTGAAGAAGGTAATATGGAAAAATTCTGAACATCTTGGCTCCCTGATGTACTACAGCTTCCTGAAGCTCTCTCATATGAGATAGAAAGAGCACACAGGTCCTTGGCTACTGCAAAAAAAGGTAAATTCAATTCTACTAAATCTGTTATAGCGATGTTTTTATGTTCTCATGACAAGGAGGTAGTGTTAAAGACTGCTTGCACTAAATCTCCTGTCAAATATAAAGAAAATGTCATACACTTTTATAATGATTACTCATCTTCTGTAATTGCCAAAAGAAAGCTTTTTTTGCCAATGCTAAAAGAACTAAAGAAAGCCCAAATAAAGACACACATATTATTTCCTGCCAGATTAAAAATATTTCTTCAAGATGGTCCAAAAATATTTGATGACATAGACTCTGACATTACCTTTGTCAAAACAAGAAAACTGCTTGATAAAATAGAGGATATGGAGCGGGCAAATGACAGCCTTAAAAGAAATGCTGATAACAATTCCTGGAAGGTTTCTGAACATAAAAAATCTCAAAAATAAGTGACTAATTAAGCTATTTTACTATGGCTTTATTTACCCAAGTTTTAAAAACTAACCCAGAACTTGGGGAAGTGAAAATAGTTCAACGGGTGAGTCTTTGTTGTTTAAATGTCTTTTTATGGTACATAGTTGTTTTAATGGTATTTTATAGTCTGTTATTATTAAGTCTAGTTTATTCTAGTTCAATTTCTATAGCAAGTAAAAGCTATTTATTTATTCATTTATTTATTATCTTTAAATAGTGGTTGTTGTCTGTTATAATAAATGCTCCGTATGTTTGGAACGAAAAAGTATGGAATTTTGGGGAACTATAGTAGATACGGAGACTTATAGATGAGAAAATGAGAGTCTCTGTTACGTTAGAATCTATTTCATTTGCTTTTAACCATTTGCTGTTTTATTTCCCTGCCTCTCTGTGAAGAGAGACTCTTCAGTGATATTGTTGGCATAATGTTGCTTTAATAATTATGTCACCCATCCCCTGTTTTGCTGCTGGCATGTGGTGTCATTTGTGGTAATAGACATATAAAAAGTGTATCTTTTCTCCCTTTCAGTGACCTGATATGTTTTTAAGTAATTCATTTGATATTTATTTTAAAAATGCCAATATTTATGGAGAGGCTTTAATTTATTTCTTTTGTTTTACTTTCTATTTTCCTCTTTGCTGTTGGTTGTGAAAGAATGGAGGATTTTGTATAGAATTATATTTTCATGGTAGTCTAGTGGTTTACTTTGTTTGGTAGATGGAGTTTATTATTTTTTTAATGTTTTATATTGCTTTCCTGCCTCCCTTATGTCTTTTTTATTGTTTGTTTTGTGTTTCCCAGTTTTACCACGAGCTAATCAAGTTTTCTCTGTGAAAAGCTGTAAATGTTTTCCTTCCTCAAGCTCATGCATCTGATCTGTTAAACAACCTTGGTTTGTCCTCGCATTGCAGCTGCTACAATGGAGAACAAGAAAAAAGTGCCATTTCCATGGAAATGTTTATAGACTGAACCTTGTGCTGAGAAGCTTCGTAAAAGCTGAATAATAGTTAGAATAGACTGTTTATAATGTCATCTACAGCTTAATTGAAAAACTGCACCTAAATAACATATATAATATGTCTGCTCTATTTAAGCATTTATGAATGTTCATAAACAAAGCACTTTGGACACATTTAAACCCTTACATTTTCTACACTTGCCTTCATAAATCTATTATAGTTATGTACATTTTATATTAATTGGTATAACAAGTATATAGCATATATAGCAATATTATTGAAATGAAGGGTTTAGTGTGGATTAATGTGTCTGTGGTGATCTAGTGGTTTGCTGGGTTTGAGAGATGGAGTTTCTCAGCTTTGTACTATTTTGTATTGGCTTTTTCCCCTCTATTGCCTTTTTGTTTTGTCTGCTTTTTTTTTCTCAATAAACTTTTTATTAATTTTGAAAGAACATTTATAAAGCAGTACAAAGAGTCATTGAACAATAATGCACAGACTTACATATTATAACAACTTTTATACATGAAGAAAAGAAAAAAAAACCTAGATTAAAACTGCAAATATCTAAAACATGAACAAAAAATTACACAAACTATTACAACTACTATAAAATATAAACAAAATCAAAAAGGTGTTGTATAAATGATAGTTTAAAAAAAAAAATAAAACATATAACACAATGGGTAAAGGTTCACCAAAAACTTCTTGCAAGCTGCATTTATAAAGGAAATTATTTATCAGATAATAAATCCATAAGGTCTTCCCAGAGTTTCTTAAAATAAACTTTTTTCTTAGTTCCTCTAATTATAAGTTTATGTACTGCAATGTAATTCAATGCCATTGCTCTAAAACCATTCCATGAGAGCTTGGAGCGATCTAACCAGTTTATTGTAATATAAAGTTTAATAAGTGAGCAAATAAAAATGAGAACATGAAATTTTATTTTAGGTATTCTTAAATTAGCTATATGAAGTAACGCCACTTCCCAGGAAAGGGTTGATTTCTGATATCCCATCTTTTCCAAACGTACTTTTAAAGAACACCATAATTTGTGGGTCTGGTTACAAAACCAGAATATATGTATAATATCAGCCTTGGAAGAAGAGCAACAATTACATAAAGAAGAATTCTGAGGGTTAAATTCATTCAGTCTGGAGGGTGTATAATAGGAGTTATTAAAGATCATCAATTGAGTGTATAAAAGTTTCTTTAAAGGAGATAATTGTAAAGTCTTTTTTATGGCAGACATTTTAACTTCCATAGTTAATGAGCTTATTTGCTTGTCCCAATACTTTGAGAAGAGACAGACCGAATCATGTAACCTACAATTTATCAGAACGTACGATTTAGATAACATTTTATCCGAACTAGAGATCGTATTCAAGATCTCCATTAGTATTTTAATGTCCTGGGACTTATCAGCAGTGTTTGAAAATTTCATATATGTTATTTCTCTCAATTGATGCAACATAGCTGTATATCTACAGTTTGCTTTGTACATTTTCCTTATATCTACCAATGACATATCTCTATATTTAATAATATCCCATACCAGAATATCTTTAATCAATGGAAAATTAGAAAGATCTATTAATAGATTATCAATTTTAAAATTTGGATTAAGATGTAAAGGTTGAAGATAGAGTAAAGCATCCTGTAAATTAATAGATTTTATTAAACTTTGAAAAATCATTATCTTATATTTTAAAGTTGATGAAATCTTATATTTATTACAAGTTATTACACATAGAAATGGAAGAGATTTTGGATTAATTCCTTTAGTAAGAACATGTTGATGCCATATTCACAACCAAATTGGAGAAACTTTTTCTTTTTTTTCTAAAGTTAAATTGGAAATCATTAAAAGTCTGTTAGCACATATAATCTTGTAGTAAAGGTGTAAGTTAGGTAAGTTTAAGCCTCCTCTAAATTTAGGATAAGAGAGTTTTGTATAAGAGATTCTAACTGATTTTGGAAACCACATAAATTTAACTAATTCCTTATCTATCCTAGAAAACATATTATTTGGAATATTGAGATCTGAAACATAGAAATGATACAAAAGTCTAGGCAACACATTCATCTTAATCACAGCAGCTTTAGAAAGCAAGGATAAGTTTAAAAGCTTCCATCTATGCAAATCTTGAATAATTTTAGACCAAGCTTTTAGAAAATTATTCTGTAACATAGAAACATGGTTGTGATCAAAATGTATACCCAAATATTTAAGATTAAAGGAAATTCCAAAAGATGAATATGGAAAGAAGGTAGATTTATGATATGTCAGATTGATGGGAAAAATACTTGATTTTTCATGATTAACCTGATAATTAGAAGAATTAGAGAAGGCCTCAATTGCATTTATGATTTTAGAAAGATCTGTATTAGGACATTGAAAATATAAATTAACATCATCTGCAAAAGCAGAAAGCAATATATTATTGTTTAAAATTCTTGGTATAGAGTGATACGTTTTTTGAGCTAGATACAAAAACAATGGTTCAATAAAAATATTAAATAAAAAGGGAGAAAGAGGACACCCTTGTCTTGTTCCATTTGTAATTTTAAATGGCGTGGACATCTTTTTGTTTACATATATGAAAGTAAATGAATTCTCATATAGTTTCATAATCATATCAATATAAAATTTGGAAATATTAAAGTGGGATAATGTAAGAAATAAAAAGTCCCAGTTAACCCTATCAAATGCTTTAGAAGCATCTAATGATAAAGCATACATTGGATTACGCTCTTTCTTTGTCAGTTGAAGAAGTGCATCCAGAGTTAAAGTGTTATCCCAAGCATGTCTATGACTCATAAAGCCAGCTTGATCTGATGAAATTATAAATGGCATAACTTTTTTAAGTCTGTTGGCAAGTACTCCTGCAAAAATTTTTATATCTACATTTATTAAAGATATGGGTCTATAGTTATGTGGGTCAGCTTTATATTGCTTGTTTTTTGGAATCAAAATTGTTTTCGAAGTGTTCCAATGCAAATCAGTAATACCATTGACAATTATGAAATTAAAATTTTTTAAAAGGATAGCAGAAATTATTAATTTGAAAGCTTTGAAAAAACTTGTAGTATATCCATCTGGGCTAGTGGACTTATCAGCTTTGAGATTAGAAATAACCTGATGAATCTCCTGAATTTTCAAGGGAGATGATAACATCTCTATTTGATCATCATTTAGGGAAGGAAATGTAATAGATTCTAAAAATTTAGCCATATGCAATTTAGATGGTCCAGATTCATTACTACAATAGATTTCAGAGTAAAGGGAGTAGAACAGCTGCACTATTTCTGCATCAGAATTATAAATATTGTTTTGATATTGTAACATAGGAATTTTCAAGGAATCTTGTTTAGTTTTAATGATTATTGCTAGAGTTTTAGAAGGAATTTGGGCCCACTCTGAATATATAGCAATAAGTCTCTGTTCGTGTAAGGAGTAATTTTGCTGATGTAAATCCAAAAGTTCTTTTTGAGTGTCTATTAATAGTTTTTCTAAATCTGAATCCGGTTTTAATCTCTGTTGTCTCTCCAACATCAAAAGTTTTGATTTTAAAGTAAGTTCTTTTGACTTATTGGATTTTTTAAAAAAGAAGCTTTACTAATTAAATAGCCTCTCAGCTTGGCTTTAAAAGCCGCCCATTGAATATCTAATGGTAAGTCTATAAGATGAAGATTAAAGTTAAAATCCACCAACATCTCCTTTGTGTCTTTAATTATTTCACTATTATTTAATAAGTTATTGTTCAATGACCAGTTGTTGCATGTAGATTTTAAAATCCTCTCTGAAGTAAATGTAATAGATAAAGAAATTTTAGCATGGTCAGAGAAAAATCTAGGATCTATAGAAAATTTGATATCAAAATTTGTGAAGGATTCAGATATCAGGAATAAATCTAACCGTGACCAGGATTTGTAACATTTTGAATAATAAGTATATAATTTCTCTTTAGACGAAATCTTACTGAAAGCTATTGTGTCTATAAGATTAAAATTGGCTATTAATTCACCAAGAGCCAGTGAGGCTCGAGTATTATACACCAAAGACTTACTTGTGTGATCTATTAATGGGTCTAAAATTACATTCCAATCCCCACCACAATAAGGTGATAATTTTGAAATGTATTAAGAATATTGTATAATTCCATTATAAAAAAATTGTTGTTTTGAACATGCTCCATAAATATTTAAAAATAAAACTGGTCTGTTAGAATATGGAAGAGTAGAAGTAAAATAACACCATCTGCCATTTAGATCTGACTTAACCTCATTTATAACCCCTTGAAAATCTTTTTTGATTAATATGGCTACACCCTTGGAGTTGCTACTATTCCCAGCAGCAATAATATTTCTTATCCAACTTTTTTTCAAATGTTTCGACTAATCGTCCATGAGTAGATGTGTTTCCTGCAAAAAACAGACATTTGCTTGTGCTTTAAACAAAAGATGCATCAGAAGTTTCATTTTCGCTGTATTGCGTATGCCTCTAATATTCCATGAATCTATATACCATGACATTTCATTAAACTTAACATTGTATTATTATAAATCAAAAAGAAATCAGATTTTTAATATTTTCATGAGACCTCTGGGATTATTATATAAATATCAAACATTAAAAATACAAAAAAGACATACATTGAATATAGAAAGGAAATTTGCATAACTTACAGGTATGGTGAACCCATTTTGTTTTTTTACATAAGGCAATCAAATTTACCCAAGTATGAAATAAAGAGTATTCCCTCAACCAAACCCCAGTGCCTAACCACCAATACCCCTTAAGTGAGAGAAACCCAATTGCTAATAGTTCTGTAAATATTAAAATTCGTAGAAAAGATAAGTAAACCCCTAAATTTAATACCTTCCAAAGTACTACATCTAACATTATTTTACATATATACAAAAAAAAAAGAATTCCAACATCCAGTCATACCAGGCCCCTATCACACTGCACTAAAGCTCTCATATATAGTTGGGATAGAACATTAATAAATATGATGTATAGAAATTAATCTAAGATAGAGTCTATTTGACAAAATATATATGAATAAATTACATTAATTAAAAACAATTCTAACTAAAGAATATTTTAAGCAATTAAACATATAAGCTAACTGAATAGATTAACTACAATATTTCAGTAATGTGATCTCTGATTTAGTTCAGAAAAAGTTTCTGAAATGTTACCTCCTTTTTTTTTTTTTTTTTTTTTTTAAAGCCCGAAACATGTAAATTCTAATTTTCATCATGACTAGAAGAATAACAGACTATATTAGACAGCACTACATAATACCCAGATGTAAAATGCTGGAATAATATTAATATTAAACAAAATACAATACATCATAGCTGTCCTCAACAGTTAACTTCGCCTTAGGTCATATATTAAAATTACACAACTGACCCAATCCGCTATAAAAATTTTGAGAAAGTCATATCGTATGCAATTTAAAATTAAAAGTTGCATATATATTGGTAAATCAGTTTTAAAAGTGTTCACTGACTCAGGTAGCTACAATATTTATTAATTTTTAGACAAACATTAAATAGATTTTTCCCACCAATACACCTAGATATTAAACCTTTTACCTTGTCTTTACCATTTATATCATGCACAAAAATCACCACAAACATGTCACTCCATTACTCATTGCTTGAAAATACCATGTTATCAAATGCTTCATGTTTACGATAAGGGTCTACGAGAAGTAGCTCAAGGGAGCATCCATCAAATCACACCTCCTATTAGGCAATAATCTGAGAAATCTTGCTAGTTAATGGCATGAAATATAAACCATCAAATAATGTAATATTAGTATACAAATTATATATGTTCGAATGCAGATGCACAAACATCGAATCACTCCTTTACAGAAGGATATGAACATAAAATAATGTGAACATAATGCGAGCATAATAAGCTTCACATATCTGTTATTAGATCAGTAAAAAAAGTACCTTAACTAGCTTCAGAACATATTATTAATAAAAGAAAAACAGTAAGCATGTCTAACTCACTATGTAACAAACCTACATATGACATGGCATCCGATGTTTCATGTTGCAGTGAGAACCAATGATTCACCCTCCGTGAAAAAAAAAGTAATTTACTATGAATCCTGTATCCAGAGATGTACAAATAGTTCCATCACAAGCTTGCATCCATTTTCTGTCTGTAGTATAGATTGGATACCTTTAATTTCAGTGGTAAATAGCCACCAACAATGTAATTCGCTCAATAAGTCCCACCACAATGTTTTATCATTTTGTCTGCTTTTGCGTTTCCTGGTCCTGCCACGAGATAATCTATAGCTTTCAAAAATAAATCAAACAAAGAAATAGCTGCAAACCTTTTCCCTCCTTGATCTCGTGCACCTGAACTGCTGAATGGTTCTGCTACCTGTTCATACTGCGCCTGTCTCAGAAGAAAGCAAGAAAAAAGTGTTGTTTCCATGGAGCTGTTCATAGTCTGAACTTTGTGCTGAGAACCTTTGCAGAGTTGGATAATAGCTTGAATAGATGGCCTCTGATGGCATCTACAGGCAAAATGAATGAACTGCAGCTAAGTAACCTGTATAATATAATAGTTATATTAAAAATATTTATGAGGGTGTGTAAGCAAAGTATTTTTGATACATTTATACCCCATGTTTCTACACTTGTATTTATAATTCTATTTTATTTTATTCTTAAGCCTCCTTTGATTAGTATAACAAACACAAGGTATACATAGCAACACCATTAAAGTATTTATGAAAGAAGAAGAGAAAAAGAATGGAAATGAATATATGTATATATATATATATATATATATATATATATATATATATATATATATATATATATATATAAAGCTTTTCATGACACCTAAGCAGAAGTTAATATTCTTTTACAAGACACAAAAGTCAAAAATAAGAATAATTCTAGTACAGATGGATAAAAAACTAAATAATGATTGAAACATAGTGCATTCTATATGAATATAGCTTGCTACATAGAGTATAACCTCAGATGCATATGTTTACCATATAAACTAGTATTTTTATATATTCTGACAAACCTAGAAGTTCTTTCAGATTACTAAAGGTCTGAAAGGTAAGAAAGGGAATACATTCCTTCTTAGAAAATACTGAGCACTTTTATTGGAATCTCATACTACAGTGAGAAACTAAAATGTAATGTTTTCTATGATCTTTTTTTTTTCTCTGCTACATGGAGATGGGGAAATAGTGTTGTTAGACACTGGTACAATACATAAGGAGACAGGAGATTAGTCTACTTATTGATTATTATAGCAGTCCATTATATATAAATTAGTTATGACTTTTGCATTATTATATAGTACGACTGGTATTTATGATATGTTGAATTAATTTGACAAAAGTTAAATTAAAACAGTTACATTTGATTTACTTTAATTTGTTTCTTGAATTGGTACATACAATTCTAATTGGTGTTTGTTAAATTATGCAACAGCATATATATTTAGACAGAGAAGAGATGAATGTTGTTGCTAGCTTGATGGTCAATTTGGGTGACAGATTTCACCAAATTAGATGTTTTTAACCCAGGGAGGGTTTTGAAAGAGTCTATGTTGTTAGTAAATGTTATACGTTTCTGTTATTAGTTATTATGATGTTCACCAAATCTTACAAAAGTAAATTTGATGTAAACATATTTCATTGGATAAATATTTTTCATGTTTTATGTGTAATTTATAATTGTATTCCTAATAGTCATTTTCTATTCACTTATAAAATATACAATATAAAACAGATCTTCAGAACATTAATGTTTCATGACATCATTAAAGCATATATCTTTAAACATCAATGGATTAAATAATCCTACTGAGAGAAGATCTTTGAACAAATATCTTAAATTGCATGATTCTCAATTAATATTTCTCCAAGAAACTCATTTACTAACTGAAGATGTCACAAAATTGGAATCCAAATCCTACAAACGTTTGATTAGCAGAGAACATACACAGAAAAGGGGGGTGGCCATACTATGGAAAAATATATTACCTTTGCCTAAAATAATTGACATCTACAAAGATAACAAGGGGATGTTATCTTCAGTTATTATAGAATTTAATAAGAAAGTTTTGGCATTAATAAATATATATATATATATATATATATATATATATATATATATATATATATATATATATATATATATATAAATATACATTGGATTCCTAGCATTGGACCTACAACAATGCAACAACATATAGAACATATAGTTCAGTTTTCTAAAGGTAGTATTATTCTTGCTGGGGATTTTAATTGTATTTCTGACATAAAAGACTCTAGTACCAGTGGTAAAAGGAAAATTCCAACTATCGCTAAATTACTGAATTAATTTTCAGATTCATGCTGATGAAAGATATTTATAACTTTACTGATGCTAAGTCACTGTTCTATTCATTCTACTCACATAGGCATAATTCATATTCAAGAATAGATAGGCTATTAATTTCCAGTAATTTAACTGATTTCTTATCAGTCTCAAAAGTGATTTCTTGTCCCTTTTCAGACCATAATTCCATAACATTTGATTTCATACTAAACTCCACATTTAATGTTCAAATTAAAAGGATACCAGCCTACATAATTAAACTCAAATATTTTATTGATTTCTTCACTACAGAAGTATAAACTTTTATTGAACTTAATAGTACACAGGGAACTTCTGAAGTATACATTTGGGATGCTCTAAAACCTTACCTATATGGTAAAATTGATTGGTATAAAAAGAAAATAATTTTGTGGGATAAAGACCTTCAAGATATACAAACAATGCTAGACACTTTAAGGCTTGATGCTTCAAAGAATCCAGATAAGAAAGACAGAATGAATTAAATAAATACCTTAAACAATAAATACATGAAAATTTTAAACCATAAAGTTATGATAAATCTTGAAAAATATAAATGTATAACTTTTTCTATAAATCCTAGACCCATGAATATATTACTAACAAAACTAAAAGATTAAATACAATTCATCATATTAAAGAAATCTATTCTCCAACAAAAAATAGTATCTGATTTTCCAAATATATTGAGTTTAGAGAATTTTTTTAAAATTAAACCAGCCCAATGACAGCATTAATAGTACAAAAGATATCCAATCTTTTATACATAATAATATAAAGAACAGACTATCTGAAGCACAAATAAAATTAATAGATAAACAAATATCTTTTAAAGAAGTAAAAGATCAAATAACCAAACTTAGGCAAAATAAAGCTCTTGGTAACGATGGTATAATTTCTGAAATCTATAAGGTTTTGCTTGCTAAAGTGTAAACCCTACTACATACAGTATTCAATATAGCTCAAAATAACAACATTATACCTTCCTCTTGGAAGTACACATTTATTTCCTCCATACTAAAGTCTGATAAAGATCCTGTAAAATGTGCTTCATATAGACCCATTTCATTATTAAACACAGACTATAAAATGTTCTTGTTTATTTATGCTGATAGACTTAAAAATGTTTTACCATCCATGGTAGACATAGATCAAACAGGTTTTATAATTAATAGAACTTCTTATAATAACATCAAAAGAACAATGACTTTAATTGAATCAGTAAAAGCCTTAAAGAATAATTTAACTCTTGTTAATTTAGATACTATCTTTTTATCTTACTGAAGGATCTAAACTTTTTTAATAGCTTTAGTAACCTTATAACTCAGTTATATAATGAAAGTCAAACCTACATAAAAATAGGTACAAGTATATCCCAGAACATATCCATTGTAAAAGGAACCAGACAAGGTTGCCCTCTATCTCCACTTTTATTCACATTAATTATGGAACCTTGGAATAACCTAATAAGGGATAACAATAATATACAAGGATATAGGTTAAATTGTAATGAAACATCAAACATCCAAATGTTTGCTGGTGATGTATTAATCATTCCTGGTGGCACTAACCCTACCTTACAAGAATTGTTTAAAAATATGGATGTATTTCAAAAAAGTTATGGTCTTAATTTTAATAACTCTAAAGCACAGAGTCTTCTAATTGGTTCCAAAAGTTATAATGTACAAGACCAATATAAAAATATATACCTCAGTCCAAACAAATAACATATTTAGGTATAATTATAGCAACCAATATTAAAGACATCTTATACCTAAATTGTACTAAAAGTATAACTATCATAGAGATTCTAATTAGTAAGTGGAACAAGATTTTATTTAAAATGGATGAAAAACTTTTCATTATAAAGATGATCTTGCTTCCAAAGATTTTATACATAATACAATCTATCGCCATTCCCCTACAGGCACTTTTATTAAAAAAATTAACACACTGATTAACAACTTTTTATGGCATCCAATAAAGCCTAGAAATGCGTTGTCTTATCATATGTATGGCTGGGAAAATGGAGTTATATCTTTACCAAATCTAGAACTTTATTCAATTTTGTCAGTTATTAAAACAATTGTTTATCTTATAGATGGAGAGTATTTTGCAAAATGGAAGGAAATTATGTTAAATGTATCACAAAATACCAGAAACAAAAATAACAAACATCTACCATAGTTAATAAATAATTCATTTATATGGAATTTGAGAGAGTATTTTTCCAACTCTTCCATTCAAATGCTTAAATCTACTTATATAATTTTAATTCTAAGGGCCTTTAAAAACTATATATTTAGGTTTAGAATCTTTGAAAATTGTCTGTTCTTCAATCTTTCCTGTTGCCTATACACAAGATATAATTCTATCTGGAGATTATTCTAAAATGTTATTTAAACAAAATCAATTAATGTTTTGACATCAAATGTTAAATAAAAAATGAGGCAAAATCTATTAATGCTCTTATAGATGAATATAACCTTAACTCTCTACTTTGGTCAGATTTGCAAGAGTTTAGAAAATATATTCTAGATAAGCTCATTTTAATCCCCTCAAATACTAAAAATTCAATACCCAAACTTATTCAATATTTGATTTTATACACTTATAATACTTTACCAGTTAAAAATAGTATATCATATATTTATAAAGCAGTTAGACAAGATCTAGATGTATATCCAGATAACTATTGGAATTCATTTTCAGTAATCAATTGTTTTATTCCCTCAGAAAAAGACAAAGTTAATTTCCTTCAGTCAGCCAGCAAAACCACTTCCTCCATTAAATGGAGAATCTTCACGTGGAGAGTTTTGCATAAATCTTTCATCACACCTCAGAAAATGAGTAACATAACTAAACAAGATGTTTGCTGGAGATGTAATGCAGTAACAAATGCTGATTGGAATTATATATTTTATTACTGTGTATTATTAAGAAATTTTGGGAAGAAGTTAACACTTTTTACAGGCAATTTTTTCAGACAATTTTATGCTTACAAAGTCACTTGTATTATTCAATACACCTGCCCCAGACTGTATAAATAAAAACAAATATTCCTTGCTCTGGTCTATAACATCCATTGCCAATAAAATAATTACAAGAAATTGGAATTCCTCATCAGATCCCTCATTTAAAGAGTTGAAAGGTCTTCTCTTATAAATATCTAAGTTAGAAATGTTAACTATCAAATCTAAATCTACAAGGAATACAAAATTATATTACAAATGGGAAAATGTACGTGAATTATTAATTAAAGAACTGGATAAATGATTAATGCAGTAATCTTTCCTTTTTTATCTTTTATTCTATGTTTTCATTTTTCTTCTGCCAAACTAAAATTAATTGATCATATTATTCGATATATAGTGAACATCATTGTACATAGTTTACTGTGCTATTATAGTTATTGTATTAATTTTTTTTAAATATTGTATTTTACAAAAATTTAACTTATTCAATGTTTTTCAAAATATCTGTTCATTATATTAATGTTTTCAATAAAGCTGCTAAAAAGAAAAGAAATGAGAACCAGAACCAAAACCAAAACCACAAAGAATTCAAGCCATGTCATGTGTTTTTATGACAAAGCATTATTTGTGTGACTTAGCTTTTGATGTTTTTTCTGAAGAGGTCTGTTGATATAGCCAGAAGACAGCGCTGAATAAACTTTGTGGTATTAAAATGTGGTCTCTTTTCCTTGGCTTGAGTTCTTCATAGTTTTGGTTTTGGTTCTGGTTCTCAGTGCTTTTGTGTGTTGTTTTTGGGACTAGGTTTTGGATGGAGTCGTCTACAAAAACCATCACACTTGGAAAGGATCCCATGGAGAACATTGGGTTGTTGACCCAGCTGATTCAACAGCTTTCACAGCAAGCTGCAGGTACTTTTTTACAGTATCTCCATGTCTCAGCCTGTAATTTCCCAGGTGGGTGGTATTTCTTCAGGACAGCTTGACCCTTCAAATGTGTCTCCTGGATGGGTTGCAAGCTATGGTCCTGAGAATGGAACCAATTACTGTGATTTTAATATTCAGTCTTGGCTCAAACAAGATCTAACTTTCAATGAGAATTAAAATATTCCGCTTGAGTCTCGTACTTTTAATCAGTCTTTAGCCTGCCTGGAAAAGGAAATGATAAAATGCAAGAAATTGCAGTTGGAAAATCTTTACTTTGTGGAATGTATCAAAAACAAAGTTGTACCTAAAGGGTTAAGACATTGGGTATACCCTACTGGACATATTGTTATTTCCCCATTGCATCATGAACTTCTTGAGTTGTTTGATAGACAGGGTTTCGAATAATGGAACCCCTAATCAAATATAACCAAAAAGCCGTAGACGTTCTACAGAATGAGATCATGGATATGGACAAGCAACTCCATAATGACTTACTTTTTGCTCCCTCTTTCCCTGCGTACAGAGATGTCTTTATTAAAAACTAATAAAATTGTAGGGGATGTAAAGTCCCGTAAAGAAAAAAAGCTTGGATGGGACAAAAAAAGCATACACCTCTTGTTTGGCTTATCCTAATCCACCTACATTTTCACAGGACAACTCCCACAACATTATTTCCACCAATTAATCTAACATTGAAGGTGGAGTATTTATCGAATATCACAATGATGAGGCACCTTTAGAAAGGAATGCCTTGAGGTGATTGGAAAGGATGCCCAATTGGGGGCAGCAAGGGAATTCTGGACAGGTACCAGCTTACAGGTCACTGGGACCTCAACGATCTACATATCCACCGAGGAGAAACAAGTGACGCAACAGGTGGAATTAATGGATATGTGTATTGTTCCTGCTGATAAGTTTGGTGAACATGTTGGAAATGAATACCCGGTATGTTTATATAATAAAAGAGGGGATATTGTTTTGTACAATTTTTCTGATTGCAGACTTGATAACACTGCTGTTGAATTGTTTAGTAAAGGTTTTAATTTTGTTCCAGCAAAATGTTCTAGCATTGTGGAGCTTGTTTTAGATCTTAAATTATACATTAGAAATTTGAACTTTTGCTATTTAACAACAGAGGGCTTGTCGAACGGAATTTTGGGCTATGCAAAAAAGTGTGTTTAACTCTCCTGTTCAAGATTGTTTACTGGTTTTTGAAAAAAAATATGTGAATTTGGCTTTAGAGCTATGCTTAAAAACAGAGGTGACTACAGATGTGTGAACCTAAATTCCACAGAAAGAAAATTACTATCTAGATTGTGTAATGATAAAAATCTTAGGGTCATGAAACCTGACAAATGAGGTGGGGTGGTGATAATGTCTAAACAGGGCTACATAGACAGGATGAACTTGCTGTTATCAGATGACTGTGTATATGAGGAAGTTTAATTGAATCTTGTCAATTTGTCCTATCACAGAATTGATTTTATGTTACAAGATACGTGTGATCAAGAACAGTTATTACTTGACTGTGTTGAATTTTTACAGAATAAGCATCCAAGGGTTCCATCTTTGGGATACTGAAGATACATAAGAACCCAGAAATCCCTCCTATGAGACCTATTGTTAGTGCCCGTGTCTCTAAGACTCATACGTTGGGAAAATACACCGATCATGTTCTTAAAGAAGTCCTAAAAGGGGAGGAGCACATTTGTGTTGACTCCTGGCATTTTTTGAACAAAATGAATAATGTGGACTTTACTGAAAATGTTAGCTTCTTGACAGTGGATGTAGTCAATTTATTTAATGTTATACCTCATTCCACTGATTTAGAATGGTTTAAGGAATATTTTTTTGACATTAAGCTGTTCAGAATTGAAAAAGTCACAGCATTGGTGACCCTTATGGAAATTTTGTTAAAGAACAATTTTGTTTTTTTTTTTGAAGAGCAGTACTTCCTTCAAAAGACTGGTATAGCTATGGGGGCCGTCTGTGCTCCCATTTTTGCCAACATAGTCATGCTTATGTGGGAAAGGAAGTACCTTTTGACCTCTGATTTCAAAACTCTGTGGAGTGTATATTTACGTTACATTGATGATTTTTTTTTTTTTTTTTTTTTTTTTGTGGAATGGCACAAAAGAGGAAGCTGAATGTTTTGTCAACTACCTAAATAACACCACAGAGTTTTTGAAATTCACCTATGTATTCAAAACTACCAGTATAAATTATTGGGATGTAAGTATTAAAAAGGATGGGGTAGAGAAATGTTTTGTTAGCAATGTATATAGGAAACATACTTATTGCAACAGCCTTTTACACTACCAGAGTAATCACCCTGAACATCTTACGAAGGGGATAGCAAAGGAACAATTTGTCAGAACTGCCCGTATGGTGGGTACTGAAGTGGGTTTCCACATGCAGTGCGAACTCTTAATGGAAATGTTCGAAGCTAGGGGGTACCCAAGTGACTTGATACATAGGGCACATCAGGAAGTTGCTCAAAGGTGGAAAAAACAGGTCATTCTACCATTATTAGGGGGTGGAATTAACAAGCCAGATATAAATGTTGGTCTTAATAATAAGGCCAATACTCAACAATATTGTAGTTTTTTTGTAATCAAATTTTCCAACGAACATAGTACTATATACAAAATGTTATCAAAAAATTGGCAGATTTTTTGTAGTGATTTTGAATTATTAGAGAAAGTGTGTGATAAGCTGTGAATTGTTTTTAAAAGGGGACTTACTATTAAGAACCTCCTTGAGGCTGACATCGATCACCAATGCAGGGACAGCAAATTTGGGACTAAGAGATGTGGTTTTTTGTACACAATGTAGCTTGGTCAGTTATACTAACAATAAGATTATTATTAACCACATCCTTATTAAGCCCAATGGGAGATATACCTGTAATTCCCAGGGGTGTGGTATATGCTGCCCTGCGTCACTGTTGTAATGGTTTCTGTGTTGGAAAAACCAAAAGGAGGTTTGAGGATAGAATTTATGAACATTGCAGGGATGTAAAAAATCATAATGGAAATAATGCTTTATACAAGCATATAAAAAATATCCTACTCACAGTTGTTATTTTGTAGTTATTGAAGGGGTGAAAAAAGATCCTAGAGGGGCCTTGGGAAGATTTTTTAGAGTTCAAGGAACTATGCTGGCAGATAAAGTTAATTGTCTGAACCCCCCCCGGGGGGGGGGCTTAATGACAGTATTAGTATAGGTAGCCTTCTTAGGCTACATTTGTATACTATTTAATATTTAATATGATAATTTGCACATCTACATACATTTACTCATCTTGATTTGTTTCTATTGGAATTATTACTTTTTAATGCTTATTGTATACTTGTTTTTGAAGTAAGAACAGCTTTCAGGGATGATGTCTTTTAGTTTAAGTTTGTCAGTAAAGGTGAAATTTATTTGTGCTGTTTTTCATGATTGGCAACATGATGAAAGCAGGTTTCTTAATGGTTTCATGGGGTCATGCATTTTTATGACAGAGCATTATTTAAGTGTGGTTTAATTTTTGATGTTTATTCTGAAGAAGTCTGTTGATATAGCCAGATGAAAGTGTTCGATAAACATTTGTGGTGGTAAAGTGTGGTCTCCTTTCCTTGGCTTGAGTTCATCGTGGTTTTGGTTTGTGTAATGCTGCTGTCCAGCAAAGTGGATCACTCTACTTTGGTGGAGGCAGATATGACAAGTAAGGTATTACTGAGTCCATACAGCCACATATGTGTTCAATCAGTTTATGTAGTGGGCATAGCCACAAGGTCATAACACAGTTGGACACCTCTCCAGTTTAGTAATGATAATCATGCTTATTGTACTAGCCATGGCTGTGCTCGGGCACTGCAACAACCAGTAGCTGTAGAAATATCACTCTTTTGGGTGCACAGTAACAAAGATTACACATGTGTACAACATGTACAGCTTATTCAACTGACATTTTGCATCCCATATCTGTTTTCATGAGGTGGACACATACTCACACCGACATGTGCATAGGTAATACCTCACATAGATGTCTGTTCTATGTCAGTATGGCACACTGTATTCACACTCTTGCTGCTGTCATCCCTCTCAACCTGTTACAGCAGGACATCTGTAGGATGCCATGCATACATGGGTGCAATGGGACAAAATCAGTGACAGTGTCTCAGTATTGCTGTAACATACTTGAGTCATTCAATAGCACAGTAACCTTTGCATTGACAGGCATCCCCTTGAGGATGTCAACAGTCATATGGCAGGAAGAAAGGAGAAAAGCTAGGATGGTGGTATTGAGGGTAATAATTGTTAATGCTGGCAGTATGACTGGTATAGGGACCAAGCTAGCTGATATGATAGCCAGGGGATGGCTGATATATTTTGTGTGTGCAACAGACAACATGGAAGGGAATTATGGCTGGGTGTATGGTAAGCAGGTCACAATTGTGCTATCATGATGTGGACTGGCGGAGGAAGAGGGTAGGGCTTCTGCTGAAGGAACAGTATGCCACGAGTGTTTTTGGAGGATGACATAAGTGTCTGATGATCATCATGAGTGATGTTTCTGAAGCTGTAAGCTGATGGTGTTATAGCATAGGGTGACATGTAAGAGTGGAGTAAGATGCATACAGGTGGAATATATCCAATGTAGGAGGGCCAGTTTGAAGGAGATTGGAGACTGTAAAGTGGTGACAGGGGAAAGTGTATTTAGGCAGCAGAGAATGTTGGTATGTAAGATGATGTTGGTAATCGAGAAGAGGTGGAGTGTGGAGGCAGCACTGAGGATCAAATGGTGTGAATTGGAAAAGGGTGATTGTGAGGTGGAGTTCTGGTAAGAGTTGAGACAGGCACTGGGTGGCAGTGAAAATCTAACAAATGTCTAGTTAAGTACATCAGAACTGGTTAGGGAGACAGCTAGAAGGGTGCTTGGGGTGAAATGTGGATGGAGAGAGCATTACAAGGATACCTGTTGGTGGACTGAGGAAGTACTAGACAGTATACAGAGATAGAGGTTGGGTTTGTAGGATTGGGATTGTCAAAGAGATGAGGAAAGTAGGCAGGAGTATGAGGAGATGATGTGCATGGCAAAGAGAGAGGTGGCAAAGGCTGAGGATGGGCATATGAAGACTTGTATGACAGGTTGGACACTAAGAAGGGATGAAAGGAATTGTACCAATTGGCTAGATAGATGCACTGAGCTAGGAAAGATGTGCAGCAGATAAGGGTGATATAGGATGATGAGGTATATGTACTCACAAGTGAGGAGAGTGTGTTGAACACATGGACAGTGTACTTTGAGAGGCTGATGAATGAAGAGAATGAGAACGAGAAAGTTGGATGCTATGGGTATGGTGAATCAGGAAGTCCAATGGCTTAACAAGGAGGGTTTAAGGATAGCTATGAAGAGGATGAATACTGGCAAGCCTGTTGGTTGACATTACACACCTGTGGAAGCATGGGGTTGTTTAGGGGAAATGGCAGTGGTGTGTTAGCCACACTGTTTACAGATATCTTGTGACGTGTGAGGTTGCATGAAGAGTGGAGAGAAAGTGCTTGGGTACAGTGTTAAGAATGTGGTTGATGTGCAGAGCTGTGATAACTACAGAGGGATAACATTTACCAGTCACAGCATGAAGTTATGGGTAAGAGTAGTGGAAGCCAGGTTGTGCAAGAAGGTGAAGAGTACAGGTCAGCAGTATGGTTTCATGCATGGAAAGGGCACTATTGATGTGATGCTTGCTCTGAGACTGTTACTGGTGGAATACAGAAAAGATCAGGAGTTGCTATGTGTCTATCCGGACTTACAGAAAGCATATGAGAAGGTGCCTAGACAGGAGTTGTGGTATTGTATGATGAAGTCATGAGTGGAAGAGATATATGCAAGAGTAGTACAGGATATGTACAAGATTGATGTGACAGGACTGAGGTCTGCATTGGGATTGACGGATGTATTTAAGGTGGAGGTGGGATGATATCACAGATCAGCTGTGAGCCCTTTCTGATTTTCAATGGTGATGGACAGTTGACAGACAATACCATACAACAGTCCCTCTTGACTATGTTGTTTGCAGATGACATTGTAATCTGTATTGGGAGTAGGGAACCGCTTATGGAGACCCTGGAGGGCTAGATATATGCTCTAGAGAGGAGAGGAATGAAGGTCAGTAGCACTAGGACAGAATAACTGTGTGTGAACGAGAGGGAGGATAGCAGCATGTTGAGAATGCACGGAGTATAGTTGGCAAAGGTGGATGTGTTCAAATGATTGGGACCAACATTTCACAGCAAAGAGGACTATGGAGGACAGATGTAGAAGAGAGTACAGGCAGGATGGAGAGGGTGGAGAAGAGTGTCAGGAGTGATTTGTGACAGACGAGTACAGTAAACATGATATGTAAGGTCTATAAGAGGGTAGTGAGACCACCAATGTTATATGGGTCGGAGACAGTGGCATTGACAAAAAGGCAGGAGTCAGAGCTGCACATGGCAGAGTTACAGATGTTATGATTTGCACTGGGTGTGACATGGGTGCACAGGTTTAGCAATGTGTATATGACAGGCTCAGGCCATGTTGGATGGATATGAGACAAAGTTGACAAGGCAGCATTACATCAGTTTGGACATGTGCTGAGGAGGCTTGCTGAGTTTACTGGGAAAAGGATAGTAAGGATGTAGCTGCCAGGTAAGAGGAAGAGAGGAACTCCTCAGATAAGGTTTCTGGATGTGGTGGGAGAGGACATGCAGGTGGTTTGTGTGAGACAGCAAGATTCAGAGGACAGGCAGAAATGGCAACAGATGATCCACTGTGGCAATTCTGAATGGGAAAAGCCAGAGGACAATGAAAGGCGATGTTGTAATGTCAGTCTTCACAGAATTGGCAAGAATGTGACAGACATAACACAACTCTATGGGTAAATGACTACAAATATGAGGAACACATATGGTCAGTGTGCAGAACACTGGACAGTTGAATGGTATGAGCTCAGTATATAACATGCAGTTCAACATACACATCTGCAGCAGTAGTTTACTACGCAAATACCATGTTTAGGTATCTTATATTTCTGAGACAAACAGGTATATCCTAGTTGTATTCACAAGTAAGATATGGATATGTACAACATTCCAATAGCTGGCCTAGTCACTACAGACAGAGCCACATGCTATGGCCATCACCGCTGTTCAACAGTACATCAGTACAGCAAGTCTTGTTGAGACATATGCTTTCAAACCCCTATTTCCCATTATTACAGACCACCTACTGAATTCAATTACATGCTTACTTTGTTTCACATATCTTTTTATTTTTTTCTGGATATTTCACAGAAGTATCCGTTTTTGTCTCACACTACTTCAGATTTGCACTGATCCACTGCCTATTACAGAGGTGGTTTGACTAGATGGCAGCTTGTCTTTTGTAGGTGATGCTCATGACCATGTGATGGCTTGAGCACCAATTGGTGTTCCACAGTTGCTGATTGCATGCAGAGCAGCTGTGTAGTTATTCCAGTAGCCAATATCATGGCAACACACTCCTATAATTGAGTATTCCATGTCGGCATTGGTCCTTTCCCGTACCTGTGAAGAAGAGATCCTGGAGGTGTGTGAGCTAATATCTCTTAGAACAAAACCTGTGGAGACAAACCAACTAAATGGTGGAGAAGATTCAAGACTTAGGGCAGATTGTGAGTATTGCTGTTATATGTTTTGAATACTGCTTGTTTAACAGGGTTTGTCTGAACAGGTTTACCTTTACATGTTTGAAAGTCAAATGGTCATACATGCACATCTGTGAACCAGATATGCAAATTCCATAACGCCAAATTCCTGAAATGTAAAGCAATTGAATTTGGACATTTCCAAATGCACCACCACTGAAACAATTGCTACTATGGGTCTGAAAAGGGTTGACATTTCATAATTCGATGCTTCAGTTTTCATGATTTTGGAATTTTGCAGTTTACAGTTTGCGGCAGCAGGTTCGAAGATTTGACCTTCAAACATGTAAAGATAAACCGTCTGAACATGCTACTTCTGCATGAGTTTCTGTCTGACAAGGTTCTTTGTCTGCATAGTTCTGAAATGTAGGACTATCCACATGATGGCTAGAGGTTTGCCTGTTATGTCTGGTCTGTTGCCCAGACAGGTGTTATCCTTGGCAAATCAGTAGCATACTCTGGTGATTGCAATCAGTAAACGCTAACATCCATTTTTATTTCAGACTCCATATCGCTCAGAAAAGATATGTTACAACAAACCCTGTAATACCAGCAATTTTCTCAGTGTATAACAGCAATATTTCAAGTATGTCCATGTTTTTGGGCCTCTGTCCTAAATTATGTCAGGCTTTGTACAGCTGCCATACAGTAGGAGATTGATAGGTAGGGTCTACCATTATTTTGTTCTGTCATCCCTGCTGAGGGGAAAGGGTCAACAACATGTGGGACTCTGTAGATTCAAGAGGTTGGTGTACGAAGAATGCTATTAGATGCCTGTGTAACATATTTTATGTTGGGGAGAGTAACAAGTGTTTTAAAACTAGGCTGGTAGAACATGTGAGACATATTACTGATGGGAAAGAAGACAGTTCTGTAGCTATACATTTTAATCATTCTCACCATGGGGGTAGTAGTCATGAAAGAACATTAGTTATGTACAGAATCAGTTTAAATTCTTAAATGTGATACTTTATTGCTAGGGGGTTAAATGAGTAGTGTAATTGGAGGCTGTGTATATACATGTAATTAATGTGAGAGAAAGGAACAGGTTAAAATGGATTTCTGTGTATTTTTCTGAAAATTTGAAATAATGTTCTGCATTTTAATTTTGTAGAGTGCACTCAGCTTGAACTCAGTTACCTGACTTAGAAAAATATGTAGCTTGGCATTCATTGTTAAATGGAATCAGAAGTAAAATATGTTATCTCTTATAAACTATGCAGCTTTGTGAAATTTATTATCTACAAGCAGGTCATGATGAACTCTTGTCTGCAGCTGTGTTTCATCAAACAGGAAATGCAAAATAACTCAAGGTCGAAGGAATTGTTCTTCAGAACAGAACATTTGATATATGAGGGAAGGACTGATAAACCAGCTTCAAAGAAACTGATATGTTATTCTGACAATTTATTGAACTGCTGATCCAGGCAGAAAAGACACTATAAAGATTCGGACTTCTTCCTTTATGTCAGAGATTTCTTGCAGACTTTATTCTGTAGCTAAAGTTACATTTGGTGTGTAAAACTTTCATTGTTATGCTAGATGTAAACCTTGTGTGCAGTAAATGAATGTCGTAACAGCAGAACTACCTCAGTGTTTTCATTAAGTAAAGGTACAGACTACAGAAAAGTGTAGTTTAACAGTGACAGGACAGTCCAGTCAAAATAACCAGGGTGGTGAACCTGAATAGGTGTCTCTCACAGTGTGACATTCCAGCGCAGTCTTTCTTTGACTCGATTCTTCTCTTCCTAACTTCGTCCATTGACTGGTGGGTGAAATACTGTGGCGCAGTACAGGGCAGTACAGTGTTTTTCCTTCAGGCGGTCATTGAATCATGAGGTAATGAACTTTCTACTGCTGAAAATTAATTTCACCAGCATCTATTGAAAGACGGCAAAGAATTCTGCCACAACTGATCTTCATGTCAAGACTGGTCACCTTGTCCTGAATATTTATGGTAAATATTTTCTTCTGTTTTTCTTTTAACAATGAATACAATTCATGAAAATGCCAAGAAGTGCACTAAGATTTTACTTTTGATGTGTCTGAACCTTATGTAAATGTGTGGAATTATTTAAATACATGGTATGACTAGCATGTTAGCACCTGTAAGTCTTTGTTAGGTAAAACAGATAACCCAGCATAGTTTAAGTGGATTTCTACCTTTGACTGGTATGTACATAAAGCTAAAGTAATATAGGATGTACAAAAATGTGTTATTTGCAATTATTCAAATGTTGCTTTTTGCATGATTTCTCAAAAACGTATTATACAAAACCTGTAACACAACCAGGATAAGATAATGTTTGAGGCACAAAAATGGTCACTGTTCCCATATATCCTGTTGTAAAAGATTTGCAAGAGGGTGATCAAGATGTCAAAGTTTGTACTTTAAAGTCTGATTTGCAAGAGTTTAAAGATTGGATTGCTAAAGTTAGCAGCCAGCAGGATCTTGACCTCACGGGTCGTTTTCAGACTTACTGTGATAAATGGAATGGGTCTGGTAAAATGCAAGGTGACACTGCTGATTGAACACAAGAATTTTCTCAGTTTTTAAAGGTTTCACAAACTGAACTTAGGACTTTTAAGCAGACTGTTATTGAACAGGGCAGTAAAGCTATCAGCATGATAGAGGGATTAACAGATAAAATTGTACGTCTGGAAGAAACGTGAAAAACAGCTGACTGATGCACACAGTGACACAGCTGCTGTTAGGGAGGAAATAAACAAATTTCAAGTGCAGCTAGAGATACAGGAAAGTGAGGCTGCTAGAGAAATAGATTTAGCTAACCAAGAGTTTCTCAAATTACAAACTCAGTTAGAAAAATATTGTTTAAAACTTTAGATACTACTGTTACTAGTCCTGTAATAGCCTCAGCAGGCTTTTCTGCTGAAGTTTATCATCAGCTCAGGATGTTAGAAACTCTCCCTAAGTGGGATGAACAAAAGGGTATTTTTAATAACATGATTGCATTTGAAGCTTGGGTTCTTAAACTTGCAGGCACTGTGTGGAATGATAGACTTGCACGTTGTTTTTGAAATTTCATTCCATAATGTTTTGTGGCTTATATTCAGCAAAGAAAATATCCAATACAAACTAAACATGAAAGAATGACAGCAGTATTGTTAGCCTACACTAGGGGACAATCTCTCACACGGGCACTTTTAGACCAGTTTCAAATCACAGTTTGTGATTCTTTAGAAGAACAGGCTGAAACATTTTCAGTTGGCATACATGCTACTGCATGGCATTGATGAAGACGACATAAAGTACATCACTTCTCAAAAATCTGTTATACACTCCTCTTTGGATCATTTGTAAGGTGTCCCAGAGGATATTAAACTTATTTATCAGAAATCTTTGAATACACTCTCAGAGCTAGTAGATAAATTACTGTGCGCACATATTATGTGTAAAGATAATGCTATCCATAAGCAAAAAATTTGCACTCCCCATTCTGCTCCCATTGTTAGTGAAGTGAGGGGAAGGGGATGTGGGAGATGGATTAATCAGGGACAGCAAGTCCCACAGCAGTTATCAGGACAACCACATCAAGGGCAAGTTATACTGGGGCAACAATGGGCAGCATCAGCTCCTCTAGCCACTCAGTTAACTCCTCAAATTACTCAGTCTATAGAGGGTCCTCAAAAGCAACAACCTATTTGTTATTCCTGCAAACAGGTTGGTCATACTAAAAATGATTGTAAATATTATTGCAGATGGCACCAGGAACAAGAAGCAAAGGGTAGGTTTATTACCATAAAAAATATTGATAATCCACGAATACCATGACAGCAACATGTAATACAGCTAGAGGCACAAACACAGCAGTACATTTCACAGTAATATGTGACAAAGGGTAATAGGGGATTGCAGCAGCAACCCCTATATACCACAAGCACTCAACAGCCAGTATTCTCAGTACAGCAAAGGGATGGTGTGACAATATACAAGGTAATATTGTTAGTACACAGGATATAACTGTACCTCCTGACTTTGCTCCTGACATCCCAGTAAATCCTGCTTATCAGCAACAAATAGCTTTGCAGCATGAACTTAATTGATCTTCTTATGTTGACTATGAAGAGGCTTAGGCAACACTGCAATTGTGTCCTTTGCAGTCCAATACCACCGAAGATTTGGGTGGGAATTAATTCTACAATAGGGGTGTGACTCCCTTACCCAAGTCTCTTTCTTAACTAACTTCAAGAAAGGGAAAGATGAACGACCACTTATTAACATTTGCGAAGAGGGGAACCTGTGGGAAGATGTTCTTCTTGATGCAGGAGTGGCCATCTCAGTGACAGGTAGGCATTTGCCTCCTGACTTATCTAAATGCACATGTATTTCAGGTTTTAATGGTCCTGGGTGTTTAGCCAGAGGTAGTAAACCTGTACAAGTACAATTCTCCCATCAAGGGGAACCAGTAAAAGGGGTATTTTGGATGCATAATTCTTGCACTTTCACAATTTTGGGAATGGATATATTGTCCAAAATTAGAATGTCATAGACCTTCCTAATGGTATTATATGGCAAGGACAAGGGCCCATGTTATGTACGATTGAGGCAACACATGTATCAAACAGTTCTGAAAAGGGCCGTACTATCAGCCGTACTGAAAATAAAACATGGTTAAATTTAAAACAACAGTTCCCTATGTTGTGGTCTCAAGGGCTCAAGGGCCCACAGACTGTGGGAAGCTACAAGGAGCATTTTCTGTAGGAACTGACAGAGATTTTATTCCACTGTTTCAAAAGCAGTATCCAATCCCAAAGGAAGCAGAGACAGACATGAAAAACTGCATACAATGATGGCTTGATGTGGGAATAATTCAAAAGGGAAATAGCCCTACAAATTCACCCATATGACCAGTTAAAAAGAAAGATGGCACTCACCGATTGGTTATTGATTTATGAAAAGTGAATCAATTCATGACTCCCGGGCTCATCTGATTCCAGAGGTCCCAGAACTAGCAGCAAGAATAAAATCACAAAGTCAGTGGTTTATGGTCATAGACTTAGATAATGGTTTTTTGCAGTACCACTGCAGGAAAAAGATTGGCAAAGGTTTGCCTTTACATTTTAAAATGAACAGTATGTCATGACATGGTTACCACAGGGATCCCAAAGCAGTCCAGTTATATTTCACCAGACAGTTGGATGAATAGTACAAGGTCTAGAATCTTTTGAGTTTCGTTTACATTACATTGATGACATATTAATACAGTCTGAAATAGCAGAACAGCATTTAACTAAAGTGACTCAGGTCCTTCAAACACTGCAGGTGCCAGGGTTTAAGGTTAAAAGTGAAAAGGTACAATTCATGTTACCTGAGGTAAAATATCTAGGTACTATTTTACGTCCTTCCGGGCATACTTCTTGTTCAGAGAGGGTGCAGGGAAACTTGCAAATGGATAAACTTTTTACCATTACAGACTTGCACAAATTTATGGGCATTATGAATTATAATCAGGAATTTATAGTGGATTGTGCCAGTATGGCAGCTCCTCTGTATGATATGCTTTCTAGCCAGAAAGAATTGCCCTTTCTGGAGTGGGGATCAAAGAAAAATACAGATTTTTGTGATTTGAAGGCAGCATTGGCCAAAGTTACAGAACTAGTAGCCCCAAGCCTAACATGTCCCTTTGTGTTACAGGCAGAGGCTGCACCGAACACACTTTCTATCACTCTTTTACAGGAGTTGCCTCAGGGCTCTGATTCTCAAATGGAAAAGGTTTTACACCCCATTACATTTTGCAGTAGGAAAATGACACATGTTGAGAGGGGGTATCACCTGTGCATTCAGCAACTTTTGGCCATTTATTGGGGTCTAAAAGAAACGGAATGCCTAACAGTTTTTTCTAAAGACATTATAGTACAGACACTATGTCATACAGGCTTTGATAAATGAGACTTAGCTAAATAAGCTGATTGATTATGTCAGTCAAGCAGTGTTTGCAAAATGGTTAGCACTATTTAGTGTTAAGCAAGTTACAATAAAGGCAGGAGATAAGTATTAAAAACAAAAATCCACTAATGGAGCTGTATTCCCTCTGAAAGAATGTCAAATCCAGTTGATAAAAATGACAGTCTTTATTCTGAAGTACAATCCAAGTATAAGCACTTTTGTCTGCTGGCATGTAGACTTTATCAATTACATAATCCAGTTCATTAAGCGTCTTTATATACCCTTTGTAATTAAGCAAATAATTAATTTTTAAAATGAAATTACACATATGCAGTTCAAATTACATACTTACAAAATTTCAAGCAACTAAAATGGGATTTATAGAAGTTAATTCATTAATCCCAGGTAATTCACATGCATTTAAATGCAATTGCCATCACAGTTCACATTCCTCAATTTTATTGTGCCAGTTACCCCCTCTGGTATTTTTCTCCACTATTTCTAAAATCCCAAATCTAAATGCAGTAAATGAGGAGCAAGTTGATGTGTGTTTATACAAAGTGTTGTTAACATTGGCAGTTCTTATAGCATACAAGTGTTCATATATCCTTCTTGTAAGAACCCTCTCCGTTTTCCCAATGTAAAATCCATTACATCCTTCATATATGCCAATGTACACCAACCCTTTGCTTCCACAATTACCCGCTGCCAATCTAATCTCTTTCAATGGTTCACCTATCCTTACTACCTGATCTCTCAATATGTAAACACATTGTGCACAAATCCCACATGGTCTCGTACTTTTCTCTGACACCCTTTTTAAGGGGTGTTCCAAGAAGTATTTGATGTTGTTACCCATCTTGTGGGTAAATGTTGGATGAGACCCTAACTTCTCCAAAAGTTCATTATTAACACCCAGGATTGTCCAGTTTTTCTCTAAAATCTTCCTAACTTTTGAGCCAAATGGACCATATTGCATCACCATAGAATGCCTAAAGTTCATTGGAATTGTACTGTCTCGAAGGTCGTTCTCATGTCTGTTCCCTGTGTGCATCAAGAAGTGGCCATCTGAAGTACCTAGTAGGGGGATAAACTTAGTACCCCATCCTTCAAGTATCTCCAAACCCAATTCATGGGTTAGTGATTCTGGGTACCCCCGTGCCTTAAACATCTCCACCAGATTTCCCAATTCCACTTTGAAATTATTCAAAGTGGAACACATTCTTGGTCCCCTTATCATCTGCCCTCTAACAAGGTTCCTTTAAATGTGATAAGTGTGTTGATTGTTGAACCTCAGGAAACAGTTCGAATAAGTAGGTTTACGAAATATCTTGGAAACAAATCTATTAAGCTGGAGATCTCTGTTAATAGTTACATCTAAATAATCAATTACAACATTATCAAAAACATGAGTAAATTTGAAGTAAGGACATATACTGTTAATGTAATCCATGAACTGGTTTGCATATTGTCCATCTCTTTTCCAAGCAATAAAAATATCATCCAGATATCGGACATAAATAACCCATTGTTTAGAGAATTCAGAAGTGAGGACATATCTGTGTTCACACATTGCCATCACTAAGTTTGCATGAATTGGGGGACAACTAGCCCTTATAGCAACTCCTTGCACTTGTTTATAACATTCATTCTCAAAAGATATAAAGTTATTCATCGGTATTTGTTCCATCAATTCTGTCACAAAATTAATCATAGTGTTACTCAAGTTGGAATGCTGTATTAATGCTTCATTAAACAATTCTAGGCCAACATCTTGAGGAATTGAACAAAATAGGTCCACCACGTCCATTGTGGAAAAACCTTTTGTCAGTTCAAAATATTCCTCCTTGATTCTAGTCAGAAAATCCCAGGAATCTACTATCACCTGGTTAATAGAAGGAAGTATTTTCTTTACCAAACAGTCCACAAATATCCCCATAGCATAGGTTGAGCTGTTATGCCCGACTACTATTATTCTGTATGGTGGATGATGAACATCTTTGTGGACCTTGGGGATTCTGAACACTGTTGGAATGGTAGGATATTCATTCTGCAAAAAGTTGTACAATTCTTCATTAATCACCCCTTGATATAAATTGTCCTCTAAGAATAACTATAGCTTCCTGTGTGCTACATGTAGCTCATTCAATGAAATTATGGTATATTTGTTGGTGTCCTGCAACAAACGTGTGAGGTCATTCACATAATCGATCTTATCTACCAAAACCACCCCACCTCCTTTGTCCGGTTTCATGGAACGAATAGTATCAGATGTCCTCAAGTTTTTTAATAGTGTCGCCTCTTCTTTAGAAATATTATAAAATCTATTTTAGAATGTTCTTGAAAAATTTCTTTCTAACAAATTTGTTCAAAATGTTGCAACATAGGGTGAAGTGTGGGATTAAATGTGCTCTTTTTCTTAAATTCATTGTTAAAATCTATTTCTGCAGTGTCACCTTGAAAAAAATAATTGAAAATGTAGCTTCCTAGTGAATAGCTTTAGTTTGATAAGCACATTAGATATATCAGGGGTGTTGGTCGGAACAAACTTAAATCCCCTTTCAAATAACTTGAAATGCTCTTTCCCTATTACCTCCTCTGTGTAATTAAAGATGTTAAAACCATTGTAACTAAGCAATTCACCATCAAAACTAGAAATAATAGACTGTGAATCTTGAAAATTTGTTAGTAGTGATTCTGGTTCCTTTTGTTCCAGAATGTCTTCCTCTCCCTTGGGATCCTGCCCCCTTGGACTCGGTTGATTCTCTAAAAAATTCTGAATAAAGTAAAAAATGATTCCAGACTGCAAGTAGGATAAACCTCTTTAAAGTTTATTTTAAATCCACCAACACATGAGCGCTTTCATCTCAGAATGAGACTTCATCAGATAAAACAATACCAGTGCTACACCTACTATATATAATGTCATAATAACCTTAATTAACTAACCAATTAAAAATGTAAAGCAGCATTACCCTTTGTAATTAAGCAAATAATTAATTTTTAAAATGAAATTACACTAATATACAGTTCAAATTACATACTTACAAAATTTTAAGAATGTGATATTATCTCATAAGACTTCCACTCTGGCAACAAAAATGGGCTTTATAGAAGCTAATTCATTAATCCCAGGTAATTCACATACATTTAAACGCAATTGCCATTGCAGTTCACATTCCTCAATTTTATTGTGCCAGTTACCCCCTCTGGCATTTTTCTCCACTATTTCTAAAATCCCAAATCTAAATGCAGTAAATGAGGGGCAAGTTGATGTGTGTTTATACAACTTTTGGCCATTTATTGGGGTCAAAAAGAAACAGAATGCCTAAGAGTTTTTTTCTAAAGACATTATAGTACAGACACTATGCCATACAGGCTTTGGTAAATGAGACTCAGCTAAATAAGGTGATTGATTATGTCAGTCAAGCAGTGTTTGCAAAGTGGTTAGCACTATTTAGTGTCAAGCAAGTTACAATAAAGGCAGGAGATAAGTATTACTTATCTAATTTCATGGGATATGAAGGAAAAAGGCATGAATGCATTAGGAATATTTCAAATCAAGAAAAGCCCATGCTGTCTCCTGATTTTCAGGAAGGCAGGCCATCTGTCTTTGTTGACAGTGGTCGATTTTGGGACAATGGACAATACTGGACAGGATTTGCAGTAGTACCAAAAAGCCATTCTATGGGACAACAAACTCTAATTCAGTTACCGGGACATACGTCTGCACAGCGGGCTGAACTAGAAGCAGTTGTTTATGTGTTACAGAATTTTCCACTCGTCAATATTTTTTCAGACAGTGCATACATAGTTAATTCTCTGCGGCTGCATATGTCTACATGGGCAAGGAAAGGGTTTGTTGATAACATGGGCAAACCATTCAAGCATGCTTCTGTGTTGCAAACTATTTAGGATTTGGTTCGTAGTCAGTCCTTTGTGCGTTGCTACAGTATCTTAAAGGTAAAAGCTCATCAAACAGCTATGAATGAGATTTTTCAGTTAAACAACTATGCTGATCAAATGGCAAACAAAGCAGCAAAGGAAGGAATGCAGTTCTATCCTACAGAACACCTTTCTGGTGTACCAGATAAAAACACTGCAGTACATGCCATACAGATATTTTCAGTTCAGAGCTTGCAACATGATTTGCTCCAGATCCAAACTAAGTTTGGACTGCATGATGAATTAGAAAAATGTACTCTTGTGGGAGAAAGTCCAGGGCAATATTATGCAAAATGTTTTGAAGATGGTTCTAGTCTTCCTTACATACCATACCAACAGGCACGATAGTTAATGAAATTTAATCATCAGGTATTGGAATATTTGGGTACACAGAAAGTATGGCCCATTGTAAAAAACAAGTACTGGCATCCAAAGTTAAAGAAAATTTGCAATTTAGTGCATGCTAAGTGCTTAATATGTTTGCAGGTTAATGCTCAATTAAAAATAAAACACAGTTACTAAGGTTAACTCCAGCAGATGGGCCTTGGTATGCCATCCAAATTAACATTGCAGGTCCATCACCCCCAGCCAAAGGTGGGTACAGGTATCTTCTAGTGGTAGTTGATGTCTTTTCAAAGTGGGTAGAAGCAATTCCTACAAAAACAATGACAGCTAAGGCTACGGCGGAAGCCCTATGGAAAAACATCTTTTGTCACTGGGGATGGCCAGGAGTTATTAAATCTGATAATGGGCCACAATTTGTCAGTAAACTGATAAAAGCTTTGTGTGATTTGCTTGGTATCCAGCAATGATTTCATGTTGCTCACCATCCCCAGTCTAATTTGATAGTTGGAAGAATGAACAGGACTCTTAAGGAATGCCTTAAGAAAGCCTGCTTGAAAAATGGCGTAAATTGGGTAAAGCATTTGCCTGGGATCTTGCTGGGTGTCAGAGCAACTCCACACAGTAAAACAGGAATTTCACCTTTTGAGGTCATGACAGGTAGGAAGGTAGGAAAATGCTTGTACAGTTACCATTTGGTCCTACTGTTAGAACAAACAGACCATTATTAGAAATTGCACAGCATCAACAATAGTTAAAAGATATTTCTGAATCGTGTCAAAGTTTATCAGAAATGCAAGCATTCAAATTACAGTCAAAGGATCCTGTTGTGCCAGAAGAAATCCTTCCCTCTGGGACACAGGTATTAATTAAAACATTCCAGATGGACGGTCCATGGGATAGTAATTGGCAAGGACCTTTCGAAGTAATTGCTCAGTTAGAACCTCTAGTGTACAAAGTTAAAGGAAAGAAAAAGAGCAACATGCTTCTTGTTCATAGGGACCAGTTAAAAGTCATTAAGTGACTTCATGTTTTGTGGGGTTTTTTTTGTAGACTCATGGCAAATGCCAAGTCTGAAACAGTTGAAAAAGCATCTATCAAAACAAATTTTCAAACTAGTACAACTTACATGGAAAGGGTACATCACTGTACATAGTGAAGATTCTGTTTGTCATTGTACTGATTGTACTCATTGGAGCCCTTGGGGTAGGGTGTCAAACAGGAGGAAAACAGGTTTGGAAAATAAACAATAACAATAATACTATGAGCCTAGCTTGGGGTAAATGTCCATGGAAAGAAAATTGTTTTCCCGGGCAAAAACAGCAGGACAATTTTACTTGTCCACATAATACTAGCTGTACTTTTGGGCACATAAAAGTTCCCAATAATGTTACCTTTTGGTCCATGGTTTGGGGTTATTATTACATTTGTCCAACTAGTCCTAAAATCCTAAAATAACCCTTACATTTGTTTTCAAAGTCTCTATTAAATGTTGTCAAGTTCTTCTGTTTTATTTGGGAAAAGGCATTAATTCAAAGGAATATCCACCATCAATACAATGGTGATTCTTCACCTATGTGAAAAAGTGTGGTAATCATACCATACAGGGAATTAGTATTCCTCCCAATAATACAGAAATATTGTTGTATTTTACCGATGCAATTTCTGTAATATGTACTAATGTCACAGTCATTACTGGCTGTATACATTGGGCATATCTTCTATCAATATTAACACTGTTCGTACAGAACATTTTGTTAAAATCCCTTCTACCTGTACAATGGTAAGCAGACAATACCAAAAAGTTGTAGTGCATTTTAATATCACATTTCCAGACACAGGCAGGTGCCAATATGAGTGCATGGTATGATACTCTGTTAGGAGGCTTAGGCACAGGAATGGGTACTATTAATGCAGCTGACATTGAAATTCTAACTAATCGATTAAAAGTAGTGGAGGAAGATATCACTCAGATTGTGCATTTATAAGCATTTTGGGATCCAAATATGTGGAGGACACACCTGCACAATATAAATTATCATCAGCAATGTTTAGACAAATATAATGCTATGCAGCTGCATCAATTAAAATCTGACAGTAATACAACAATTTTTGTGAATTGGACAAAGTGTACAATGCAATTTTTGTATGTGGAAATTCAGAAAAATAGAGTACAAACTGAACTTATGCTACGGAATGAAAATGTGTGGAGACAATTGTTTACCAAATGGATACCTAATACCAACTGGATTAGGTTATTCACTGAAGTAACATATTGTGCTCCAAAATATTGCACAGGAAAGTTCATGCATTATAATGTTACTGATGCGACTATTATGTGTCAAATTACTGTGTTACCGATGATATTCCTTGTACCTGGAGGATATGAGCATTAGTTGCCAAAATTTGAAGGTAATTATATAGCTATGAAGGGAAAAACACATAAAATTGAGTATTGTACCCAGGCTCAAAATGGGTTAATTTGTGGACAGCATTCACCTGTCTATGAACTATGCTTACTGCAGCATTCCGTCAATTTGTGTAAATGGACTATTATGCCTTCTTCTTTTCAAATGTTTATAGAAGTGGCTCCTGAGTTTATTTGTCTGTTTACAGATCAAGATATAGGTCATATCTTAAAGTTACCTTTTGTAGGATGTTTATTACATGTTGATTTCCTTAAATGGAATAATAAGAGTTATGTGTTCACCGAACCTATAGAAGTAAATGTTTCCAAAAATTAGTTTATGACTTAATACAGTTTCCCAATATAACTGTATCTTTAAATAATTAAAAAAAAACGTAATGAACAATACTAAAATTCTCAGAGAATATCTGCAAAAAAGAAATAAAAGTATCCTGTATTATGAGGCGTTAAACATCATTGCAAAAGATAAACTACTTAGTTTGGCTGAAAAGACCCTAAAAGGCACTGCCCACAGTTGGTGGAATATATTTACTGGTTGATCAAATTCGGGAAAAAAAATGTTAAATTGGTTAATACATCCTGTACTAGTAGTGTTAGGCATTATGGTCATACTAAACATCTGGATTTGCTACATAAGTGGCCATTTGCAAAAAACATATAAAGTTCAGTAGATCATGATGGTTAACCTAAATAAACTGGAAAAGGTTTCAATGTGTACAACTGAAGGAAAAGTTGAAAATGAACAGTTATTTTCTGTGTTTTAAATAAGAGAGGGAACTGTGAGAGAAAGGAATAGGTTAAAATGGATTTCTGTGTATTTTTTCTGAAAATGTGAAATAATGTTCTGCATTTTAGTTTTGTAGAGTGCACTCAGCTTGAACTCGGTTACCTGACTTAGAAATATATGTAGCTTGGCATTCATTGTTAAATGGAATCAGAAGTAAAATATGTTCTCTCTTATAAACTAAGCAGCTTTGTGAAATTAATTATCTGCAAGCAGGTCATGATAAGCTGTTGTCTGCAGCTGTGTTTCATCAAACAGGGCATGCAAAATACCTCAAGGCTGAAGGAATTGTTCTTCAGAACAGAACATTTGATATATGAGGGAAAGACTGATAAACCAGCTTCAAAGAAACAGACGTTATTCTGACAATTTACTGAACTGCTGATGCAGGCAGAAACAACACTATAAAGATTGGGACTTCTTCCTTTATGTCAGAAACTTTGATTCTTCTATTCTTGCAGACTTTATGCTGTAGCTGAAGTTACATTTGGTGTGTAAAACTTTCATTATAATGCTAGATGTAAACCTCGTGTGCAGTAAACAAATGTCATAACAGCAGAACTATCTCAGTGGTTTCAATGAGTAAAGGTACAGACTACCAAAAGGTGTAGTTTAACAATCGTGTTGTGGGTTATAAGGTAATGCTTTGGAAAAATTTGTTAGTCAGTTTGATCAAGCAGTCATAAAAGAACAATTGTTATGTATAGAATCAATATATGTTTTTAAATGTGATACTTCATCCCCTAGGGGGTTGAATGAGGAGTGTAAGTGGAAGCCTTGTATTTAAATGTACTTATGTGTTAATTGCTTCCTCTAATTAAGGCAAGTATTTCTTGCAATGTGTTACTCCTTGAAGGCTTTGGCAAAGACATTTTGTTTACTGTCTTTTCTCATTGTAGTTGTTTTGCTAAGAGGTCATTGTATATTTCTGCCCATTGTGTATGGCCTATCACAATTTTATAACAGTGTACTGTTTACTTATTATTTGGACTGGGGGGGCGGCAGATGTGATTGCCATGGGTCCTTTTGTATCCAGCTGTGCATGCTGCTCCAGTTATGGGTGTTCTATCAGCAGCATATGTTTGTATGGATATTTGGAGACATGTATGTATATATATATATATATATATATATATATATATATATATATATATATATATATATATATATATATATATATATAACTTCCAACCTGGGCTGACCCTCTAATATACTTATTCCTAATCCTGTCCACCCTTGTCACACCCAGTGCAAATCTTAACATCTTTAACTCTGCCACATAGAGCTCTGGCTCCTGCCTTTTTGTAAATGCCACTGTCTCCAACCCATATAACATAACTGGTCTCACTACCCTCTTGCAGACCTTCACTTTCACTCTTACTGGTTCTCGTCTGTCACAAATCACTCCTGACACTCTTCTCCACCCACTCCATCCTGCCTGTACTCTCTTCTTCACCTCTCTTCCACACTTACCCTTACTCTGAACTGTTGAGCCCAAGTATTTGAACTCATCCACCTTCACCACCTCTACTACTTGCATCCTCACCATTCCTCTATCCTCCCTCTCATTCACACATATATATTCTGTCTTAGTCCTGCTGACCTTCATTTCTCTTCTCTATGGAGCATATCTCTACCACTCCCGGGTCTCCTCCACCTGTTCCCTACTCTTACTACACATCACAATGTCATCTGCAAACATCATAGTCCATGATGACTCCTGTCTGATCTCGTCTGCCAACCTGTCTATCACCATTGTAAATAAGAAAAGGCTCAGTGCTGATGCTTGATGTAATCCCTTAAATGCATTGGTCACTCCCACTGCAGAACTCACCGCTGTCACACTACCCTCATACATATCCTGTACCACTCTTACATACTTCTCTGACACTCCTGACTTCCTCATGCAGTACCACAACTCCTCTCTAGGCACCCTGTCATATGCTTTCTCTAAGTCCACAAAGACACAATGCAACTCCTTCTGACTATATATATATATATATATATATATATATATATATATATATATATATCAAATATTTATATTTTTAGTATTTGTAGATAATAATCATTCCTGATTGCACAGAGTGTCTTTCCTATTGTAAACTGACTGTATTGCATGATATGTTGTAAAAAATATTCTACCACCTCACATCTAATATGGTCTAGTGGTAAATTGCTGTGACTATGGTGTATAGCATCACAGGCTCAAGACTGACTACAGCTGATTATTTTGTTGCCGGTGAGAAGAAGGACTGCTGGATACAGTGATTAACACACTTTTAAGCAGTTGTAAGTGGGTTTGCGCAGGTGTGCATGGCTGTAAGTGGCACTGGAACATGGTTAAACTGATAGGCTTTTAAACTCTGTAGGCTTCGCTTACCAATGCTTACTAGTGAGCAAAATATGCTTAGAAGAGCTAATGACTGGTTATCATTCACGTTTAAGAAATGTGTAAACCTGCTAAGCATACCTCAGTCCTGGTAACCATTGTTCACATTACAGTCTCATAAAATAGCAGCGTAATGACATTATGTAATAAGTGTATTTAATTTCCTGTACATAACGTGCTTTTATAAGCTCTCATTACAACAGCAAGGGGTGTGGCTATACTGTGCAGGACACTTGGGTATACATGGGTAGTATCACGTTTATTTGTTTTATTATGCTTTTATACAGGAGTAATATCATATGTTATATGCACTCACACTTGCATGTTACACCAGCTGCAGTACACTGATTGATGAATATGATTCCACACATATTATATTATAAGATTGGTGTTGTTGACACTACTTTTCCATGTAAAATTAGATTACCTGTTGTAGTACTCCAACCATGCACCTCTGCATGCATCGCTGGGACTCTGAGTACTTCACTATCTTGTTGTTGGTGTTTCAGCTGTATGTTTTTATGTATCGCCTACTGGATATTAGTATGATATTATTATATTAACTGTAGAGTACTATGTTTTTTGGCCATGTCATTGAGGACTGCTGTCATGTAGCAATGGCATGCATTTCAGTTTCAGACAAATATCCTTCAGGACATTCATCCTAATGCATTACATGTTTGCTGTCCACTTTCTGTTTGTCCTCTGTGCAGATGTGCAGATGTCAGGCATTGCTAAGGCCATACAACTATGTAGGTGCCCACATAGTTTTGTGCTGTGAGCCTGGGCACTGCTGCTAGCTCCAACAAATGGGACATCCTTCATATGGACCTTGGCTCTTTTCCTCGCCTGTGTGAGGGACATTACAGAGGTGGTGGGCTACAGATTCACAGACAGTAGGTGGGAATACTTCACAGGACAGGACATTTGGAGACAGCACAACAACATAAGGACAAATCTCCAGAATTGTGAGCAGATTCTATGTCATCATCAGTTCTGTTATACACATGGTGGATTGATAGATTGACAGGGTTTGTGTGGACTTGCATTTAGTGAGTGACTTCACATCTGACAGTGATATGTCTCTGACATACCTCTCCACTGGCATGCTGTCCACAGACTGGCCACATGTTTGCCTGTTTTCTTTTGTCTGTTCCCCAGACAGTTGTTGTCACCGGAGAATCAGTCATGGACTGTTGGGAATGCAGTCAGTAAATATTAAAATCCATTGGTATTACTGACTTCATATTCCTCATAAAGGATATGTTACAACAAACTCAGTAACATCAGCAACTGTCTATTTGTCTGACAGCAATATGTTCAATCTATGCCTGTTTTCATGCCACTGTCCCCGAATGATGTCAGGCTTTGTCCGGATGTCATGCACTATGAGTCTCAAATGTATTTAGTATCATTATTTCTTGCCTTCATTCCTCCTACCTTCCCAGTGATGTAGTAGACCCACAGACATGTTACAGGAAGGCATAGATATAAGTCCTCAGCCTATGCATTCTGAAGTGAACTGTACATTTGAGAGGTATGTGTGTATCAGGCCATTGCTGACAGACTGTCAGGATTGTGCACACATGTTGTATGCACTAACACTTGCATGTTACACCAGCTGCAGTACGCTGGTTGACAAATATGATTACACATATTGTATTATGAGATTGTGTACATGTTATTTGGGCTGTGTATTATGGAGTGGATAGATGTAAGTGTTATGGCTCCTTTTTTATCTGACTGTGCATGCTGCTCCAGTGTCTGCTGGTCTATTGGCTGTATGCCTTTGTAGGGCAGACTGAGACGTCAGGATTCAGATTACACTGAGAATTGGGCCACTATATGTAAGGGTAGTGTGTGATGGGAAATGTATTATGTATTTCTTCACACAGTCAGCATACTGTACTGTTCACCTGACCTACTGGTATGTGACTGTGACTGTGGTGGAATTAGTTGTGGGTATGCACTTTCATATTGGTGTCTGATTTTTGGGGCTTTAACATCCCTGTAGTGCCTGACATCCCAAAGGGGGGTGACAACACATTATTTGACATTGAGCTTAAGGCCATGGCTCTGACACCAGTCATTGGTCTCAATGTGGTCTTTCTGTGGGATGTCAACATCACTTGGGTAGTTGATAGCTCCAAACTTGCAATCATCTGCAACCATTGTCAGCCAGAGTCCCTTCATGTTGGCAGAGACTTCTGAAAAGTTGATACCAAACAGGTGAGGACCCAGGACTGAACCCTGTGGAACTCTGCTAATGACTTGGACAGCAGTCTTGACTTAAGGTCAGCTACTTTCACACTGGAGGCTCTATCTGTGAGACAGTTTGCAACCCAACTACTGTTATAGGGGTTGATGCATAGCTTAGTGAGTTTATCCATGATTGCTGAGTGGAGAATGTTATCAAAGGTCTTGGCCAGATTATGGTATACTGTATAAATCACCCTGCCTTCATCCACAGCTCTGGTGACTGACTCAAAGAAGTCAACCAGGTTGACTGAGTAGGCATGATCTACCCTTCACAAAAGCAAACTGCATGGGATCCTGAGTCTGGAGATACCCATATCCTTGTTTCTTAGGTCCATGACGATACATTCCATAGCTTTACATAACAGCCTTGTCAGGCTAATGAGGTGATACTTCCCAGGGTCTGCAGCCACTCCTCCTTTGTAGAGAGGGATGACTGTAGCAGTGCACCACTCAGAAGGGACAAAGCCTGAGGTGAGGCTATGATGAACGGGACACACAGGTATGATGTCAGTTCACTCTGTAGTTCATGCAGAATACAGCCAGGGATATTGTCAGGTCCAATAGAAGCTGTATTCTTGGCCATGGACAGTGGTGTTTTAACCCAAGCAGCAGTACTACTGGGTGCCTGGCAGTGTGATAGTATTGTGGTTGGTCCTTTGGGGGTGGGGAGGTGATGTTGCCACTTTATCTGTGTTCCAGTATATTGGCAATATCTGTTGGCTCAGTATAGGATGTACCATTGTGCAGTAGCTCAGAGCACATGTTGGTATTGCCATGGAGATTGTTTACATAACTATAGGAGGACTTGTGGTTGTGTTTACTGTGTGCTGCAATTCCATTTTTACTGCTAGCTTTACAGTATTTTATGAGGAATCTCATCTCTTTGTTGAGGCTGATATGTTTTTTTTCCAGTCTTGGGACTTTATCTTATTCTATATCAATTTCCTCCTTCTGTTGTAGAGTTTCTTTGGCCAGGGGACCACCAGATTGGCTTCTTTTTTCTGGAGGGGAGCGTCTTGCTTCTATTGGGTATGGTGGAATCCATGCATTTGTCTATGTGATCGTACTGCATTGGTGTGTGATTTGGAGGTCATGCAACTAGTCTGCATTTGCATGGGTGCTGTGAAGTTAGTCACTTCTGTTTTCAGCTTTGGAAAGGTTTATCATGGTGGTTACTTTTGCAGGGGGGTGGGAGGGATGTGGATTTCAAAGGTGATGACATTGTGGTCAGATTTAACCAAGACAGAGTTGACTATTGGTGTACAGTAACAGTCAACCATGTTAGTACTGACTAGGTCAATGATATTGCTACCTGTAGTGGGAGTAGAAACAAACTGGTCCAGGCCATTGAAATGAATGCATTCCAGGAAACATTGGACAAATGCATTGATACATGAGTAGCTTTCACAGTTATTGGAGGGGTAGTTGAGGTCAACCAGTATGAGAGTGTTAAGTTGGACAGTAATACTCTCCAGGGTGCTTAGGAACATGGGGTTTGCCTCTTGGGAAATGGTTGGGGAACTATAGCATGCTAAGACTTGAATTGCTGTCTTAGCTGCACCTGCAGTATCTGTGATGCATTATGTTGGGTTCCAGTTTGGACGTGTGTGCATCCTTTGTGAATAAGGAGTGCTTTGAGTGAGTGCTGTTTGAGATTTAGATTTCTAGTGTTGAGCAGCATGACCCCCAGATTGCATTTGTTTGTAGCTGTTAAATATTTATGCATATATGTGTATGTGTGTGTGTGTGTGTGTGTGTGTGTGTGTGTGTGTGTGTGTGTGTGTGTGTGTGTGTGTGTGTGTGTGTGTATATATGTGTGTGTGTGTGTGGTATACTTACATATATATATATATATATATATATATATATATATATATATATATATATATAGATATATATATTTATAGTCACACACACACACACACACGCATCTATATATATCTATATGCATATAAGTATATATTTTACATGTATACCTCTCTCTATATATATTTTGCGGCTAGATCTGTCCATATATGCATCATCATACATAAATACATGTATATATATATATATATATATATATATATATATATATATATATATATATAGAAACCCAGACTGATTCTACAGAATCTTGTCGCTACTATTGAATGACTCTACTGACTGATATGTTTGGAAAAAGCATCAGTATTTTGTGGGGCTCACGTGATGTAGTGGTACATTGCTCTGACCATGGTGCAAAGGGCCCTGGGCCCAAGACTTGCCATGAATGATAATTTTGTTGCAAAGCAGAACAGTTGCTGCTGAAGACAGAGGTGTAAGGGCAATATTTCAAAGATGTCCCTATTTTGGGCCCATTGACCCCCATTTGATGCCCTTTGGACAGATTGGTTGCAATAAGAGATTTGGGATATGGATCTGATGTACATCTCCAATACATATTTGTGTAAACACACACACACACACACACACACATGAATATATATATATATGTGTGTGTGTGTGTGTGTGTGTATACATATATATATATATATATATATATATATATATATATATATATATATATATATATATACACACACACACGCATACAAAACTTGACTAATTCTATAGAATCTTTTCCCTATTGTTGAATGACTCTACTGAATGATGTGTTTGAAAAAAACATCAGCCAGGTTTAAAGCTCAGATGGCTTAGTGGTAGACTACTGTGGCTATGATGTGCAGGATCCTAGGTTCAAGTCTTGCAAAGGTTAGTTATTATGTTGCTGGGCAGAACAAGGGCTGTTGGATATAGAGTCATTAAGGCACTTTTAAGCAGTTGTAAGCAGGTTTGTGCTAGTTTGCTTGGTGTAAGCAATGCTAACTTACAGTTAGCTGTGCTTACACACAGCTCTAAAAGTGCTTAATCTGAGTTAGCTTTGCTTAGCATTGTGCAAGCATGCTTACTCCCATTTAACCCCACACTAATTTCTTTAAAAGAAAAGAAAAAAGGAGTGATAGGAAAGTGGTGAAAAAGGGGGCATGAAGAGAGTAAACCAATATGAAAGATAGCTAGTGATGTGCAGGATGGGTGTAGGGAATGTCCATAGCTGTCCATTTCTTCTACAGCAACAACTGTGCATATATACAGTATTTGCAGATAAATTTGGACACTCAAACCCCTGAGAGAGGGGTGAGGACAAGAATATTGTTTTGTCAAGCCAATTAGACCAGATTACATGTTTGCAGTAGACACATGTGCTAAATGCACAGTTATGTATGGGGTGACATTTTTTTGTGGGAATAGATTGCCCCTTTTTTATGGTGAGAGTGGGATGTTGTGGGATTATAGTAGGTATTTTTGGGGAAGTAGGTTGGGTAGGAAGACACACAAGACAGACAAGACAGCAGTCAGGGGTGGTATATAGCACATGTGGGGGGTAAACATCTTGGACTAGGAGGGGTGGTTGGTAATCAGACAGCCATGAGCCCTGAAATGGATACAATGAGACTGAGGTCCCCACACATGGGCAGTCACCAATGCACCTTCATGGTCCTAAAGGTGGCTGTGCTGGGAGCTGAGCAAGAGGGGAAGGCTGACCCTCTGACCCTCTAAATAGGACGTCCTGGAGGGACAGATTCATCACCCACAGACTCCCTACACTATGGAACAGAATCCCAGTCCATGTGAGGCAGAGCCCCTCACTGACTCTGTTCAAGAGAAATCTTGACGAGTGGATGGGAGATCGTAGGTTTACCCCGGGAATCATCTCTGTGTCACTGCTGGACAGAGGCACAGCAAACTAATGGGTATAGTATTCTCATCCTAAGGGGTGGTGAAAGCCACACACACTCTGGCTAGGCTTATAAATGCCCTAGGGCAGATAGCCTAGTATGAACCTATGAACCTATGAACCTATGAACCTAGATGCAACATGCAGCCCTCAGGCTGGCATAGTAGATCTCCAAATTCATGCAGAGCTCGCTATGCAGCAGACCCCAAATCTGGCTTCAGGTGACAGGATCCTGTCCGCGCCTGCGCTCGGGGGAGAACCCCATCCTCTGAGGTGGTTCCACCCGAAGGTGGTGCAGGACCAGCAGACGAGGAGGTCCTAGGGTGGGTCCAAGATGTGCTGGGGTCTGGTGTCATGGCCAGATGAGGTGAGAGAGGCAGATCCAATGGGATCAGCCTTCCCAGATGTGCTATGGTTTTGCAATTTTAGAACATAGTCATGCAAAACACATTTCAGGATTAGTTATAACATCATGCATATGTATTCCCATTAACCCAAAACAATCGATTTGGAACAGTTGCATAGCAAACAGAACACATGCATATATGGAACTACAGTGGGCATTATAATGGCATGCAGGTTACATTGATAGCAACAGGCAACCAATGATAGTATTTGAACAGGGAACATTAATAGAAAAACATTTCAATATTTGTAGAACAATGGGACACATGTCCCAACAATAGGTTTGGTGTAAAACATATCCATTGATTTATGTGTTTAGATTATTGGTGCAGATAAGGTGGGGGGAGAGAGAGAGAGATCAATCAACAACTGTATATGCTTGAAGTGCTCACAACTTTAATGATCATTGCTCTAATCATTACTCTACAGGTATTACCTCACTTTACAACAACCTATGGCCTTGGGTTGGGCAGTGGTATGTCTGTATACAGTGTATAATTACATCCTTCCTGTAGGTACTTTATACCTTTTCTTACCTGGTTGACCTGTGGAGGAGATTCTGTTGACACTACCTGACTCTTTCTACCCATATTCACATAGTACACATAATACGTATGTGCACTCATACTGTGTGTGTGTGTGTGTGTGTGTGTGTGCGTGTGTGTGTGTGTGTGTGTGTGTGTGTGTGTGTGTGTGTGTGTGTGTGTGTGTGTGTGTGCGTGTGTGTGTGTATGCTACTGCAGTACTCTGCCTTGATTTCTATCAGTCACCCTGGTTGTTGGTAGCAGTGACCACTAGCTGTGATAGCATGACACTTGAGGAACATTTCTTGGGGGAGACTACTTATCTTGCTGTCATTTGCAGCCTTGGGGGTTGGACAGTGGGTATTGCACACAGTATAACTATAGCCTTCTTATAGCTACTTTATACCTTTTCTTACCTGGCAGACCTGTGGAAGAAATTTCTGTTAACACTACCTGAATGTTTCTACACATATTCACAAATTCCTAGGTGAAATTGTGCATACAGCTTACTACCACTACCGGGATTCAAACTGTGCCTGTTTTTGCAATCATTACAATAAGTTTGTATTTCATCATAATGAGCTATTGAGAAACTGCTGTCTCCTTTTTGACTATTTTCTGTCTAATACTCTCTTGGTTGTACCATCTAAAGATGTAATATTGACCTTCATGCATAGCACATATGTCTTGTATAGCACAGTGTTGAAAACACTGGTTAACACAACATTACTATTCAGATATCAGACCTTGGTGCATGCAACATTTCATATAGCTAATCTCCTGTTTTATAACTCCACAATCTTTATCAGAAGAGCCTGAATCATTTACTGCTTTCAGAGCTGTAGTTGTTATGCATAAATTATAGACATTTTGATTTATACAATAACAAAGTAAAGACAACCAGTCTGGGGTTTTAACTTTTATTGACAAGTACTTGCACTTTTCTTGATATATAACCTGTATGTCACCATTACTCTCCAACTGGCTTGTTTATTTAGTACAAACTATACCCATTTTAATACTGCAATGTGACATTCTACGCATTTTTATTTATTTGCCCTGAATACTACAAGCTAGATTGTTACTCACCAGCCTCACAATACACCCTTAGCAACCTGCTGGCATGAACATCCAAGTTTGTAGCCTTCACATTTGCAACTGTACAGGGGATAAGAAAAACATTTGTGCATACCTATCCATCACATACACAGGCTGAACTTTGGTAAACAGTTATTGTGACTGATACTTACACACACCTGGAGCATTCCCTGCCTGGGAATCTTGGACCCACTGGTCCAAGAGCTCCCTCTTCCTCCACTTCAAGTCAGGAAAGTGGTGCTGGACCTGCTCACCAGTCCAAGGGATGCCAGTGGCACTGGTGAGATCATGGGAAATATGGTCCCAGCCTCTGCTTTGTATTGAGAGTCCTTGTATGGGTCCTGCATGTCTCCCTTCATGGTCTTTTAGAAGGAGTCTGACCATGACCCTGGACTCCTGAATGCCACAGCGCTGCACCCAAAAGTGCACTCCTTCACCAACACCAGCCATAGTGCCTATAGTGTGGAGCTACAACTGTTTATGACATGTATTTCTGCCTACAAGTTTTAAATAGGGCTGATTTCCTGCCCTTTTCCATGATTGGACAGTTTTGAAAATGCTGAACTAAGCTAAGCACCAGGCAAACCCGCTTAGGAAAGATAAGCATTGGTTAAAGGGGCAGCTGCTAAGCCCTGCTTACCAGTGCACAAATCCACTTAGGTATGCTAATTATTACTTAGAATTTACATTTAAGCAATGCTTATACTGGCTAAGAATAGCTGAGCACAACTTAGCATTGTTAAGCTTTCCTTTTACAAACTATCAGTATTGTGGGGTTGATTCCTCATAAATGACATATTATGATATGTATGTTTATCTTCCATAACTTCCCCTATGTGCTTTCATTACATCACATTCTTTTGTGGCTATACTGTATGGGACACTTGTGTTTATATGGGGGTTTCACATCTGTACTACACTAACACCTCACATTTGGACTTGCTACACTACCCTGGTTAACAAATACATAATATTCACTATCTATTTGTAAAAAAATGTATTTTAGTCATGTTTCACATATGAAAATTAATGGACTCCTGTGGGGCTTAAACCATGACTGCATGTTAAGCAAATGATCTTACCACTATGCAATTGCACTTTTACTATTTTGGTTGTATATTTCTATTTAGCTCCTTTAGATGTTTAAACTCTGCTATGCATAGGTTTGTGACTCGCATACCAGCTCAGCTATGCTTAAACTTTGCTGGGAGAGGAAAAAAAGAGAATTTGTGTTCTATTTTTATTTTACTTCAGGGGTATGCACATTGCTTTCTGCCTCTTAGGGCAGGACATCTGGGCAATGCCTGTCATGATGGGGGGTGACTTAGGGACACCTTTTAAATATTGCTCTTACCAACTTAGATAGTTGTAGAATAACATATTTGCATTGCTTTGCTGAAGGCTATACTGTTATATTATGAGGCTAAATCTGGCATTCTGCAAAGATCTGTATGGCTGCGGGGTATGAGTGTGCATTTGCACACATTTTCTGCTTCTAAAGGATGCAGAGTGCCATATGGTGCTTTAGCAATACAGGGGGTGTGTCACTGAAGCTGTGACACACCTCCTGTATTGTTTCCTACTGAAGATTTTTTTCAATGTCCGCATAAACTGAAATGTTCTTTTTTACATTTTAGTATCTGTGGACACTGAATACTAGCATACTATAAGTGCTAAGCTCTACTATTATGCCAGTATGGCTTAGAAAGTGCTGTATGGCAGATTCTGAGTACAGGGGGCATGTTTAGTGTGCATGCACTGCTCAGACGCCCCCTGTGCTTGTACATGAATCATGTCCATGTAGAGAGTACAGCAGTAGACCTTCATGAATATTCAAGGCGCACTGCTGCTCTACACAGACATGGAACACTCCGTGCAAGTATAGCTTTTTCTTGCACAGAGTGTTCATGAATCCCGGTAATAGGCCCCTTGCACATGAAACATACATTTGCTCTTTGATACACCTTTCTGATTGTATTAAATTATATTCCTTGTATAATACGTTACAGTTGTTTGAAGGCTTTTTAAATTTGTTTTAAACATTTTTCCAGCATACAATGAAACAAAATGCATGCAACAATAAAGCCAAAACTGCCCAATTTATAACAAAAGTCTACTCAAGCTTCTACATTCCACCAGTATCAGTAAATATGCACAATCCCTGCAGAAGTAAAAGTCATCTAAGTAATTCCACATTAAAGAGATCTGTAACTAATGAAGAGGTTGCTGCTAGCAAACACCTTTATATTTCATTATTACATCTACAAATAAAGTGCCTGTTGCCCTTGAGGAATAAATTGCCTATCTTACATTACAAAAATAATAAGCTAGTAATATTGCAATAGGGAATGGATGGCAAACTGATAACAGGTTCATATTTGCTAGGTATCGCTGCCAAAGAGGACATTTTCAGGATTGCAGCATCCACCCCCTTTAAAAGTACAACACAGTACAGTATCAGCATTGCATCTACATACTGTGGGAGTAGAACCCACAGCCTTCTGCATCAAAAGCAAGTATTCAACCTGTTATTCTATTAACAATGCCAGCACACATAACATAAGCAGCACTAAACTTCTCCTCCCCTGAAGCTCTCAGTTCCCTGTAAATTTTACTCGACACTCAACTGTATCTCTCAACTTTGCAGCACAAGAAATTTGGAAAAAGCCAAAATTTATTGAGGGGGACAAAATCCCAAAAATCAGGAACACATTTTAAACATTGCTTGTATAATCTTGGAAAGTTGCTGGAATAAAATGTGTTACCACCATGTATTTTACTTGCCAAGACTTGAACCAAGGACCCTATGCTCTATAGTCAGAGAAACATAGCACTATGTCAAATCAGCTGTTTTTTTTTTTTGAAAGACATGAAGACTGAAACTTAAATGGCTATCATTTAGTGAATTCAGTTCTCACCATAGCTCTCAATCGCTTAGCACAACACACCTGGACAAAGCCAATAATAGGGAATATAGCCCCCAAACATATTTAGTGAATTCAGTTCTCATAGCTGTCAACCTCTTGTACAAAAAACCTGGACAAAGCCAATAATGGGGGAATACAGACCCAAATGTAGGGACAAATTTCAAATATTGATCTTATAAACTTTTGCTAGAATAAAAGGTTTTGTCTTATCATGTACTTTCTGAAGAATATAAAGTCTGAAATTCAAATGCCTGTCATTATTTAGTGAATTCAAAATCTAGAAAACCACATATTTTATGAGGAACAGAACAGAACAAAAATATGAGGAAAAAATCTGAAGAGCTTTCACAAGTGGTGGTAGGTAGTTAATTCAGGCTCTTGCTACCTGCACCCATGGTACAGGGTTTGAATCTGCATTACTCTCTAGCCACCAGGTATATTTAACTGGGGCATTACACATGCGCGCACACACACACACACACACACACACACACACACACACACACACACACACACACACACACACACACACACACACACACACACACACCTGTGAGTGCAAAGTACTTCCTGCAGCAGTGTCATTCCACAAAGTCCCAGCTTAAGTCCTCCTTCCTGCAGCAGCATTTGTTTGAAATACAAGTCCCTCCCTGTCTTTCCCATGAGAGCAGGCTCCAGCCTGCAGATGTTGTAGTCTGATCCCATTTCGGTCTATGCAGTTGTAACTGCCCAGACTTCTGGACATCAGTAGTCTTATGTCTTCTCTTCCTAATCTGGACTGATTAAACAGCAGTCCAAATTCCTGCATGCATGTGCGGAGTTCAGGAACTCACCGAGCATGCAATCGCAGAGCTGTGGGACTCACTAATCAGTTTTATTTATTTTTTTCTTTTTGTTTACAGCTGCGGGGCAGCAGTCCTGCAATCCAATAGCATGAGCTGCTACTGCATACCTGTGATAGCATGGAGGTATTTAGGGGAAATGGCAGTGGTGTTTTTCACCATATTGTTTAATCATATCTTTAAAAGTGAGAGGTTGCATGTGGAGTAGGGAGAAAGTGTTTGTGTACCATTTTAAGAATAAGGTTGATGTGCAGAGCTGCAGTAACTACAGAGGGATAACATTAATCAGTCACAGCATGAAGTCATGGGAAAGAGTATTGGAAGCTAGGTTAAGCAGGGCAGTGATGAGTAGTGGTCAGCAGGATGTTGTCATGCCAGATAGGAGCACTACAGATGCAATGTTTGTTCTGAGAGTGTTTATAGAGTAGTACAGATAAGGTCAGGAGTTGCTTTATGTCTTTCAGGATGTAGAGAGAGCATATGACAGCGTGCCTAGAGGGGAGTTGTGGTATTGTATGAGGAAGTCATGAGCGGCAGAGATATATGGAAGACTGGTACAGGATATGTACAAGGGTGGTGTGACAGTGGTGAGGTCTGTGGCAGGAGTGACAGATGCATTTAAGGTGGAGATGGGATGACATAAGTGATCAGCTGTGATCCCTTTTTTATTTGCAGTGGTGATGGACAGGTTGACAGACAAGTTCATACAGGAGTCCCCATTGACTATGATGTTTGCAGATGACATTGTGACCTGTACTGAGAGTAGGGTACAGATTTAGGAGACTCTGTAGAGGTGGAGATATGCTCTAGAGAGGAGAGGAATGAAAGTCAGCAGGACTAAGACAGAATATCTGTGTGTGAATGAGAGGGAGGGTAGTAGAATGTTGAGGATGCAGGGAGTAGAGTTGGCAATGGGGATAAGTATAAATGATTGGGATCAACATTTCAGAGTAATGACGACTGTGGAGGACAGGTGAAGAAGAGAGTACATGCAAGATGGAGAGGGTGGAGAAGAGTGTCAGTACAGATTTGTGACAGATGAGAACCAGTAAAAGTGAAAAGGAAGGTCTACAACAGGGTAGTGAGACCAGCTATGTTATATGGGTTGGAGACAGTGTCAGTAAAAAAAGGCATGAGACAGAGTTGGATGTGGCAGAGTTACAGATGTTAGGATATGCACTGGTTGTGACGAGGGTGGACAGGATTACAATGTGTATATGACAGGGTCAGCCCATGTTGAACAGTTTTGAGACAAACCCAGAGAGGCAAAATTACATCAGTTTGGTAATGTGCTGTGGAGGGATGCTGAGTACATTGGGAAAAGGATGGTAAGGATGAAGCTGTTAGGTAAGAGGAAAAGAGGAAGGCCTCAGATAAGGTTTCTGGATGTGGTGAGAGAGGACATACCCATGACTGGTGTACAGAGCAGGATGCAGAGGACAGGCAGAAATGGCAACAGATGATCAACTGTGGCAAAACCTAATGGGAACAGCCAGAAGAAAAGGAAAGAGATGATGTAATGTTAGGCTTCACAGATCTACCAATGATTTGCTAGACATAACACAACTGTATGAGTAAATGACTGCAAACATGAGGCACATATGTGGTCAGTGAGCATAACACTGGACAGTTTAATGGTATGAGCTCAGTATATTACATGCAGTTCAACACACACATGTGCAACAGTACTATGCAAATACCATGTATAGGTCTCTCGCATTTCTGAGACAACCACGTATATCATAGTTGTATTCACAAGTAAGATATGGATATGTACGACATCCCAGTAGCTGGCCTAGCATTGTCACAGTCAGTATTGCTCAACACACACTTTACTAGTAGTCATATGTTAGCTATCCTTTCATGGGGTGACTCAAAAGCCTGACATATGATCTATGTCACTGCAGACAGACCCATATGCTATGGCCATAGGTTCTGATCAGAAATATATCAGTACAGCAAGTCTTGTTGAGACATATATGTTACAGTTCCTATTTCCTGTTCTTACATACCCCCTACTGCTGTTCACTACATGCTTACTTGTTTGACATACCTGTTTGTTTTATTCAAGTGTAGGTGGTCATGTTCTGCTTGGTTTTTCTTTTTCTTTTTGTTGTTTCACTCTTTCTCTCTCTCTCAAGGATGTAGGGTGTAGATCTGTTTTGCACAGACAGCAGCTTGCCTTTTGTAGGTAATGCTCATGAGCAGCTGATAGCCTGTGCACCAATTGGTGCCCCCCACTTGATAATTGCATGCAGGACAGCTGTATTTTTATTCATATAGTTAATGGCATAGCGACACACTCCTATCATTGTGTACATCATCTGAGCATTGGCTCTTTTCCTTGCCAGTGAGGAGACCTTCATGGAGGTGTGTGAACAACAGCTTCACAGAGGGTATTTGGAAATACCTCTTACAACCAAAACTGTGGAGACAGGCCAACAGAATGGGGGAGAATGTTCCAGACATAGGGACAGAATGTAAGTATTGCTGTTACACATTTGGATTAATGCTAGTCTAACAGGGTTTGTGTGGACATGTAGTTCCTGGGTGATTTTAATTCTGACAGTGTTATGTGTTTGACATTACTCTCACCTGTAGGGCTGTCCACAGAATGGCTAGAATTTGGACTCCTATGTTCGGTGTCTTACTCAGACATGTTTTTGTCTTTGGAAAATCAGTAGTATACTCTGAGGATTGTAGTCAGTAACTGCTAACATTTGTGTTTCTGACCTCATACCCCTCAGAAAATATATGTTACAACTAACCCTGTTACAACAGCAACATTCTCAGTTTATAACAGCAATATTTCAAATATGCCCCTGTTTTTGGGCCTGTGTCCCACAATTATGTCATGCTTTGTCCACTTGTAATGCAGTAAGAGGTTGATAGGTATGGTATATAATTATTTAGTGCCTACAGTCCTGACATTATCCCAGTGATGTATCAGACTGCCAGCCATGTAATGTGGAAGAGGCCTTATACATGAGGGGAAAGCCTTGATATTCTGTGGGACTCTGTACAGTTAATAGGTCTGTGTATTTCTGGCAATTGTTGACAGACTGTCAGGTTTGTGTAGCAGAGTATTGTATCAATGTAATTTGGCCTGTGTAGAGAGGGACATGGATGTATGTGTTATGGCTCCTTTTCTATCTGCCTGTGCATGCTGCTCCTGTTTCAGGTGGTCTATCAGCTGTATATGTTTGTAAGGGCAGACTGAGACATGTGCCATACCACAGTCATGCATCATAGTACACTGTGAACTGGGCCAGTATATGTGGGGGGGTCTGGTGTGAGTGGCAAACATGTTGAGATGTTTTTGTTCACACAGTCCTTATACTGTACTTTTCCTTTGGCTTACTGGTATGTCACTGTGACTGTGATTGAAATAGTTGTGGGTATGCACTTTCACACTGGTGTATGTTTTTCAGTGCTATGAAATCCTTGTCGTGCCTGATATATTTGCCAATAAATATGTAATTCCCCCTAGCAGATTTGGGTTAGTGTTGTGTCTGTCTGTCTGTAGTTTGGACAGTGCTTGGTGACATGCTTAGCAGCTGATTGTAGTTTCTCTAATGTGATGTTATGTGCAGATATTTGTAGGACATAGTGTTGCCTGGCCCCATAAGTGTTGTGTATTTCTGACACATCAGTGGGCTGATGTGAGGATTTCAGTCACTAACTAGTGGGAAGTAATTGAATGTTGGACTTGTGCTATTTAAGTCAATATATATTAAGGCAGACATGAGGGTGTTACTGCAGCAAGTGAGTCAGCTTATCTACTCCAGTATTTGAGATAAGTCCCTATTTCCATGGCTTTCTCCTCCCCACTTTGTCAGGCCTGGCCCAGGTTAGTTGTACTAAGGGGTTCTGAACCTATCTCAGGACTGTTTGGATTGTTACAGTATGTCCAGGTTTATTGCTCATATTTCTGGTCTGTTCCACAGATGCATTATTTTCATATCCCTAGTAAATCACTCTGAGGATCTGAGGATTTCTGACAGTAAATGATGACATACATTTTATTTTCAGAACTCACATCCTTCAGAACTTGTATGCCAAAACAAGCCCTGTAACTCTGGTAGCATTGTACATTTATAAGAGCGATATTTGAAATATGTCCCTAGTTTTGTCCCACTGTCCCCCCATTTGGACCACCTTGGGCCAGATTTCTTGCAGCAAACGGTTGGTAATATGGTTCTGAGGGATGACTCCACTACATATTATGAGCATATATGTATATATATATATATATATATATATATATATATATATATATATATATACCCTATATAGTGTCTGTATCAGATCATTGAAATGGCTCATTATCGAATGTCATAACGTCGAACTGCAAAACTCGAACCCTATTAATATTGAAACCTCAAAACAGTGAATTCTTTCCTAGGGAAAAGAATTGCTGTTCTGAGAGACACGCACACACACCACAAGAACATTAAAAAGCTACAATCCACACACATGCATTTAAAAGTTACACGTAACCCTACACTACACTGCACATAACACTACTATTTATCCACTTACCTTAAACCAGACCCTAACCCTATCATCTGTTACTATTGCACATTCACCTCACCCGCGCCCTAACCCTAACTCACTTAACCCACCCCTAACCCCAAATTCTCACTATCGCACACTCACCTGCACCTTAAACCTAACTCACTTAACCTGCCCCTAACCCCAAATTCTCACTATCACACACTCACCCAACCTGTGCCATAACCTGAACGTCCACAGAATCACACACTTACCTTAACCCAACCTGTAACTTTACACCACATCGCTGAAAACAGCAAAGCCATAACAATGGCCAACCAAATTCTTTCCCTAGGAAAGAATTTGGTTTTGTGCAGCTTTGCTGTTTTCAGCATTCACAATATTAGGTTCAGTATTTGAAATTCTGCCATTTCGATGATCTATTATAGACCCTATATATATATATATATATATATATATATATATATATATATATATATATGATTTTATAAATACGCATAGTTTATTTATATATATATATATATATATATATATATATATATATATATATATATATATATATATATATATACATATATATGTATATTGTATATGTATATCGTATATGTATATCACTATTTATATTATGTATATATTTGTCTATATATATATATATATATATATATATATATATATATATATATATATATGCATATCCATACATATATACATGCGTATATGTATAAATACAAAGCCTGGCTGATTCTACAGAATCATTTCCACACTATTGAATGGGCATATGTTGGAAAATGCATCAGCACTCTCTACAGCTCAAATTGTGTAATGCTACATTGCCCTGACTAAGGTTTACAGGGCCCTGCTTTCAAGACCTGCCAGTGCTGGTAATCTTGTTGCTCTTACAACTGCTTACTCATGTTTACACCCACACTAATTATTCAAAGGAAAAGATAAAGGGGTGATAAGAAAGTGGTGGAAAAGGGACATGCAGAGGGAAGAACAATATGAAAGATAGCTATGGATGTGCAGGATGGGTGTACAGAAGGCCCATAGCAGTCAATTTCTTATACAGCAACAGCTGTGCATTTGTACAGAATTTGTAGGTGAATTTGGACACTCAAACCCCAGAGAAAGAGGTGAGGACAACAGAAATGTGTTGTTAAACCTGCTAAGCATAGCTGAGCATTACTAACCACTGATCACAGTTTATTCTCATAACATACCACACTAATGACTTCATTTAGTAAGTGTATATGATTTCCATTACATGACATGGCTGTATGTGCTTTCATTACAGTAGCAAGGGGTGTAACTATATTGTATGGGACACATGTATACATGGGTGTTTTCACATGTTATATGCACTCACACATCCGTTTTACACCAGTTACACTACCTTGAGTGACAAAAATAACTTACCACATATTTTAATATGAACATAGCACTTTTAACACTGCTTTCTCATGTAAATTTGGTTTGCCTGTTGTGTTACTCGAACTGTGTACCCCTGCATGCAAAGTTGAGACTCTGACTACTACACTATCTTGGTATTGGGATTTGAACTGTATATTTGTATTTATCACCTATTGGATATCGATATTACGTTACTTTATTAAATGGAGAGTAGTTTTTTGGCCATGTCATTGAGAAGTGCTGTCATGACACTATGGCATACATTTCAGTTTCATATTTGTATCCTTTTGAACATTAATGCTAATGCATATCCTGTTCTCTATCAACTTTCTGTCTGTCCTCTGTGCAGATGGGATGACACCGGGGCTCAGTCTGTGGTTGACCACACTGCAGAATGGTTCTGAGACCCCATGCCTGTGTTCATGCTGGATGCAGCCAGGAATGGTATCAGGCCTATGGAGACCTCTATGTGTTTCCTTTGAAAGGGCATTACAGACCTGCTTCCTGATCATGAGGGGAGGGGGGCTGGTGCTGTACATGCTTATGTGTAGCTATGAGGGTACACAGGGGAGATGTTTACACTTCACCTGTCTGCAGCCAGTTACCTATATCCATGGCATATGTGTATGTGTTGTTATTGACCACCACTACACAGCAGATATATGTGTTTACTCCAAAATTGCAGACATATATCTGGAAGGCCTACTGATTGGCCTTAGTGGATGTCTCCAGTTTGCACTCAAAGACAGCCTTAGGGTGCATCACCTGTGACCTTATTTGCTTGTGCAGAACAAGGTGACATGGCTTCCAATGAGGCACCTGTTCCTTCTTGGCCCATCCTGCGATTATTTCCACCTATGATGGTAGTTGTGTATTGCTTCTGTCTACCACAAGTATTCAGCCTACCTTGAGGGGGTTGATGTTATCCTGTCAGGTATTGCTGAGGCCATAAGGCTATGTAGGTGCCCACATAGTATTGTGGTGTTGGCCTGGACATTGCTGCTAGTTCCAAATTATGGGATGCCCTTCATGTGGGCCTTGCCCATTTTCCTTGCCTGTGCAGGGGAGATTATGGAGGTGTGGGGGCTACAGCTTCACAGACAGTTGGTGGAAATACCTCACAGGGTAGGACATGTGGAGATAGGCCAACAACATGGGGGATAAAGCTCCAGAACTGGCTACAGATTGCATGTCATTAGTACTGTTATACACATGAAGGGTTGCTAGATTGACAGGGTTAGTCTGGACTTGCTTCTACTGGGTGACTTGACATCTGACAGTGATATGCCTTTGATATAACTCTCAACTGGTATGTTGTCCACAGACTGGCCAGATGTTTGCCTGTTATGCTTGGTCTTTTCCTCGAACAATGTCTGTTTTTGTGGGGTTGGTCAGATAATGTGAGGATTGTAGTCAGTAACTGTTGACATCCATTAGTGTTCCAGACATCATATCCTTCAGGAATGTTATACAACAACACTTGTAACACTAGCTGTTGTTTCAATTTATAATGCCATTATGTGTGATATGTCCCTCTTTCCAGCCCGCTGTCTCACAAGTACATTATGCATTGCCCAGATGTCCTGCACTACGAGGTGCAGAGGTATGGTATTTCATTAATTACCAACTGCACTGCAGTTAGCATGCCAATGACCTGACAGACTCCTGGCCAAGGTATGCAGTGGTGGTCAGGATTATAGTTCCACACCCTGGTAATTCTGTGGAAATCTGTACATATGACAGCTATGTCTGTCTGGCTATTGTGAACAGACTGCAAAGACTGTGTAGCAGTGTTGTGTGTAGATATTTGTTGGGCTGGGTAGGGAGGGTAGCAGATGTGAGTGCCATACTTCCTTTACCTATCTGACTCTGCATGCTGCTACAGCTGCTGGTGGTCTATCATATCTGTATGCTTGTAGGGGTTGACTGTGAAATGTCCAGTTACACCTCAGGATTTCCAGTACAGTGTGAATTGGACCAGTATATGTTGGTGTAGTGTGTGATTGGCAATCAGGATGTGTTTGATCAGACAGTCATTCTACTCTAGAGTTCATTTTGGGTACTGGTATGTTGCTGTGACTGTGGTGCAAATGTTTTTGGGTGGAAATTTTTGCACAACTCTCTGCTTTTCACTACAGCTTCATCCCTGTAGTGCATGCTACATTTGAATATACATGGGTAATGTCACAGAGGTGATGTGGGGGAGTGTCATGTTGGTCTTACTGCACTTCATAAGGTGCTGGGTGACATGTTTGGCAGATGTCAGGGGATTTCCATTCTGTTACATCATTGCGGTCATACCTCTATACTGTCCAGAGGCCTAGACCCTGTTGAGATGCCTGGCTCATATGTTTTGTTTGTTCCCCAGACAGTTGTTGTCCTTGGCTAATTGGTAGGTTACTCTGGAGAATGCAGTCAGTAAATACTAACATCTATTGGTGTCACTGACTTCATATCCCTCAGAAAAGATATGTTACAACAAAGTCGGTAACACCAGCAACTGTCTACATTTATAACAGCAATATGTCCAATATACCCCTGTGTTTGGGCCTCTGTCCCCCAATTATGTCAGGCTTTGTCCAGATGTCATGCACTAAGAGGTTTAGAGGTATGTAGTATCATTATTTATTGCATTCATTCCTGATAGCATCCCAGTGATGATGTAGACCCCCAGCCATGTACCAAGGAAGTGGCCATAGATATGAGTCCTGTACCTATACATTCTTTGGGAAACTGTACATTTGAGATGTCTGTGTATATCTGCCCATTGTTAAAAGACTGTCGGGATTGTGCAGCAGTGAAGTGTGTACATGTTATTTGGGCTGTGTAGGGAGGGGGTACATGTGAGTGTCATGGGCCCTTTCTTTCTGACTGTGTATGCTGCTCCAGTTTCTGGTTCCCTATTGCCTGTATGTGTTTGTACATGCAGACCGTGACATGTCCCATAGCACCTTATGATTCCCACTACACTGTGATTTGGGACAGTATATGTAGAGTTAATGTATGAGTGGCAAATGGGATTTTGTTGCTCACGCAGTCATTATACTGTAATGTTCAGTTTGCTTACTGGTATGTCGCTGTGACTGTGGTGCAATTTTTGGGGGGTATGCACTTTCACAACAGTGTCTGTTTTCCACTAGTGTTACATCCCCAAATCCACCAGAGCCACGAGAGCAAGAGACTTAAACCTCAACACGGATATAAATAGGACGTACTGGAGGGACAGATTCATCACCCAGAGACTCCCTACACTATGGAACAGAATCCCAGTCCATGTGAGGCAGAGCCCCTCACTGACTCTGTTCAAGAGAAATCTTGACGAGTGGATGGGAGATTGTAGGTTTACCCCGGGAATTATCTCTGTATCACTACTGGACAGAGGCACACCAAACTAATGGGTATAGTATTCTCATCCTAAGGGGTGGTGAAAGCCACACACACTCTGGCTAGGCTTTTAAATGCCCTAGGGCAGATAGCCTAGTATGAACCTATGAACCTACGAACCTATCCCTGTAGTGCATGTTATATTTGCTAATGTATGTGCACAGCTCCAGAGCTGGACTTGAGCAGTGTTATGTCAATCTGATTGTAGTTTGGACATTGCTGGGTAGCTCAGTGTTCTTTTCCTACTGTTGTGTTATGTCCACATATTTGAAGGATGTCCAGGTGTCTGGCCAATATCTTTGGTCTGGTCCCCATAACTGTTGTGTATTCCTGACACATCAGTGGGATGATGTGGGGATTGAGGTCACTAACTAAGGAGAAATAATTCAGTCCTGGAATTGTGATATTTCAGTCGATATATGTTAGGGCATACAGTGTTACCACAACAACTTTTTCAGCTTATCTACTGAGGTATTTTGGATATGTCCCTATTTTCATACCTTTGTCCTCCCACTTTGTCAGGCTTGGCCCAGATTCATTGCACTAATGGCTTCTGAGCATACATCTCCACTGCCAGGATTTTCACAGAATGGCTGGATTTTTGGCCCATACTTTTGTTCAGTTCCACACTTTATTTGTATTTGTATGGTAAATCACGGTGATGATTCAATGATTTATGTCATATAATAATGACATAACATTTCAATTTCCATCCTCATATCCTTCAGTAATTGTCTGCTGAAATGCACCCTGTTGCTGTAGCAAATGTCTTCTTTGTAATAGTAATATTTGAAATATATCTCTATGTCATATAATAATGACATAACATTTCAATTTCCATCCTCATATCCTTCAGTAATTGTCTGCTGAAATGCACCCTGTTGCTGTAGCAAATGTCTTCTTTGTAATAGTAATATTTGAAATATATCTCTATATGTGGCCCATTCCCCCTCCCCCTCCCCCTTTTATAGCCTTTGTACAGGTTTCTTACACTAATAGATTGAGAGAGATGGTTCTGAGGTATAACTGCGCTGCATGTTATACACACACACACACACACACACACACATATATATATATATATATATATATATATATATATATATATGTGTGTGTGTGTTTTCCTTCCTTTATATTTTTATATATGTATACCTATATTATGACTCTACTTTTTCATATATATGTTTCATCAGACACACACATAAATATATATAATATATACATATTGCCCTCTTTCCCCTTTCTACTCCTTCTCTGCTCATAGTCAGTACCCTTCACTCTCACTGCTAACTTTAGAATTTATTGCTTCTTAATATCCCCTTACACTATCCTCTCTTTTATACCTTACCTGCTCTTCTAGCAGCTACTTACCTCCTCCACTGTCTTTCTCTAGCTAAATGGTGCTCACTGATTTTCTCTGCTGAATCTTCCACTCTTCCACTACTTGCTCTACTATCGCTTATTACTATAGCTTTAACCTGGCTCTTTAATATTTCCTATGTCTCTACTGTTCTGCTAATCTTATTTTATTTCACCTTCATTCTATTTATCCCTTTCCTATACACACTTTCTTTACTTGCCCCTGTAATTTCCCACTATAACTTTAAGCTACCTGCCTCCACCTTTGGTATCTGCCCCTATTACCTAGTCCCTCCTATCTCTACCTGCCCCATCTGCTTTGCTGCCTCCTCCCACTCTCACCTCATTTCCTGCCCCTAGGGCATATAGGGGGGAAGACGGTCGTGGCACCTTCCTTTACCATCTACACCTTCCCCTGGCTGCTGTGTGCCCCTGACGCTCGAAGTATGCTAAAATACTGTAAGTCTCATTTTGTTTCTGTGGTATTGCTTATCTTGTGTATCTAGCCTAAACTGTTTCTAAGTTATCATATCCATGTGTATTACTATACCAATTGCACTTGCTTGGTGCTACCTGTGTTTCTGAGTTATCGTAACTGACTGTCTTGTGGTCCTAATTGTATTTTTAGCGCTATTGGTGTAGCAAAAGCACCTTAAAAGTGTGTATGCTTACACACCACTGTTATGGAATTACCGATGACCACAGTCAGTTGCGACTAGCACTGACTCTTTCTTTTTGCATTCGTCTTATTATGCTGGTGCATATTAAGTGACTGTATGTTATTTTTTGCCCTCTTGCTACCCATTTGTGGAAACGCTAGCAGCTAGTGCTAAGCATTTCACAGTAGCCTATTTGTGCAGATTAAGTGACTTGTTATTTTTTTGCGCCCCTGCTACCCATTTGTGGAAATGCTAGCAGCTAGTGCTAAGCGTTTCACAGTAGCCTACTATTTGTTTTTCTTATTTAGTGTGTCTGACATACTGTTTTACATTAGTCTGTTCAGTTAGGCTATTTTATTATTAATTGACGTCCTCTCAATGTTGTATTGTTATAACGCTAGCAGCTACTTGGCCTGTGATTCCTCCCAAGTGGATTGTGTTGCGCACCTTGTTTAAGACCATTCCTGCTCTATCCCAGTGCTTATAGTTGACTGCTTTACCGCTCTTTTTAAATGTATTAATGTTAAGTATTTACCATTGAATACCATCTGTTTTATGACAGTATCTCACCCCATCCATACTGTTCTGGATTATTTGCTCTTTTTAACAGGTAGTAAGGTTCGCTAATGTTGTAAAGTTTGATACCATTATTAGCTAATGTGGGGATGCTTGGTACCATTATTAGCAGCCCAAAAGTCTTCGCCAGTACCTTATCTCAGTGTAAGAATTAACTAACTAGCATTCATTTTTGTGTCGATTTATGCCAATTGTCCGTGGGAGTAACTATCTTCTTACCAAGTAGCTGTTACCTTACTTTGCTAACTTGTCTGCTTTCTTATTTAAATATGTATCTTTAACCTCCTGCTGGAAATAGCTGTTATTTACTACTATGAACTAGCACTATTTTTACTGCTATTCCTGCATAGTCTTGAGTATTTGTTAAATTGATACTGACTGCATGTTCAAACCTAGAATAAGACTGGAGTGTTTTTACATTGATACCTGACTGCAGTAACGCTATTTCACTGTTATTCATGCATAGTCTAGAGTGTTTTTACATTGATACTTTACTGCATTTTCAGACCTAGCTTAGTCTAGTGTGTTTTTAAATTGATATTTGATTGCATGTTTAGACCTAGACTATTTCTCATTGAAAGTCTGTAAGAATGTACAATTAGTTTCTACTCATATTTGTTAAACTATTGTCCTATCTCTTTTCTATCTATACTTGAAGCTCTCTTTATTGCTTTATAATAATTTAATACCCTTCTTACCTCTTCACCCACCCAGAAAGCTAACCACTACATTGCAAAAAGAGACCTGCCTGGCTTCTAAGAACCCCCTGATCTACCAAAAGCCTTGCCAAAGTGGACCATCCTTTTGCTGCCCAGTGCTCTCACCTGTTTTTACAGAACTTACTAAGTATGTTTCTCTATTGACCCATATTTTGTTCTGTATTTTAGCTTGTAAACTAATTTTAGACACTGAGTCAGGGTAACCAGCAGTCAGACTGCTTTCCCTTGACTAAAAGCCTCTGTTAGATTTTCCCTCGCTACTTACCTTATTCTTCCCCACTTATCTTTTTCCTGGCTACCTGCTGTAGTATTCATTTTTGCCCACTAGGTGGCAGTGTACTTTTGCCTCATGCCCTTACTCACTCCCCACAATTACTAGTCTTAGTTCTTTTTATCCGACTCCCCATAGTCTACTAGTCCTATTTCACTGTATTCCTCCTCTTTTATCTATCAGACATTCACAGTTGCCCTCTTTCCCCTTTCTACTCCTTCTCTGCTCATAGTCAGTACCCTTCACTCTCACTGCTAACTTTAGAATTTATTGCTTCTTAATATCCCCTTACACTATCCTCTCTTTTATACCTTACCTGCTCTTCTAGCAGCTACTTACCTCCTTCACTGTCTTTCTCTAGCTAAATGGTGCTCACTGATTGTGTCTGCTGAATCTTCCACTACTTGCTGTAGCCCGCTCCGTTCGCCCTGCAGGCTCACTCCGCTACCCTACCCTACCCCCAATTCCCACACACCCCAGTGCTGTTACACTTGAACATACTCAGCCACACCCACTACTTTCATTCCCCCAATCATCTCTCACTACTACTTAACTACCACTCCCACTGCTAACTTTCTCCTTACTCCTCTCCTCCCTACTTCTAAACAAGAATTAACCACCACACTACCTCTCTCCTCACTACTACTGCCCCCTACTACTTAACATCTACTCCCACTGTTAACTCTCTTCTTCCTCACTGATTTTAGAGGACAATTTTATCAGCCCTACAAATTCTCTCTTTACTGCTATTTCCCCTTCTAGTCAACACTTATCTAGTCTACCATACTATATCTCACAATCTAACTATATCTAACATTTTATATTACCCTACTACCCTAGTACCTCAAATGACCATCTCACAGAACAATAACTATAAAAATTATCTTCTTATTATTTCTTTATTATTTTTTCTAGCTGTTCCCTACACTTTAACCATCTATGAACATTTATCTCTAGTTAATTATGTACCTCCACACCAACAAACACTACCTAACATACACCATAGCTCCCTCTCCCATAGCAACATAACTTCTACCTCAGCATATCTACACCCAAAATTTCATAGATCTCCCTATATTCTGTACTTTTCCAATAAGATAAACTTACCCAAGCACTTTAAAGGCATAAAAACCTTACCAAAACATCCCACTCTGCTCCTATTAGATGGAGATATTCATCCTAATCCCGGTCCAAATCAACAATTCTACAATAACACACAACAACATATATCCAAAAATATTTCTACCTCTATACAAGTAGCAAATTCACTAAGAATTGCTCAACTTAACATCCGTAGCATTAATAACAAACTTAGTCAACTGCATGCTCTTTTACAAGTGCATGCATTTGATATCCTTTGCCTTACAGAAACTTGGCTGAAACCCTCTACTCATGACCTAGAAATAACCCCACCTGGTCACAACATCCTTAGAAATGACTGAACTTCCAAAAAGGGTGGCGGTGTAGCCATCTTATATAAACCAGAACTCCTAGTCTCATCCTATAATGTGTTATTGCCCTCTGATAATAATGCAGAAACCCTCTCCATCAAACTCCACCTTAACAAATCAAAATCTATTTACATCCTTTGTACCTATATTCCACCAGGAAACAATATTAACACTTTAAAAAACATTCTTAATACCCTTCCCACCCATCTACCTCAAGAAACAATTGTACTAGGTGATTTTAACATTGACTGGACTACCTGTAGCTCCTCCAAACCTAACACCCTTATTAATCTTTATGGCTTCACACAAGTAATAAGCACCCCCACAAGAATTCACAAACCTAGTAATAAAGAAACCATCCTTGACTGGATCCTTATAAATAGTCATCCTGAAACCTACATAAAAGGAACACTTCCTGATGACATTAGTGACCACGTACTAACCTATATAGCAAAGCAAAAAGCTCATAGTCCTAATAACAACAATTTTAAATCCTATCGCTCAAAAAAAACACTTTCAAGCTGAGAGCTTTCAAAGAGAACTAATGGCCTGCAACTGGTCTCTTCTGAAAGAACTTAGACTAGATGAAGCTTTTTCCTACTTTAATACTAAATTCTTACAAATCCTAGATCATGCCCCTCCTCGCTCTTCCCGATATAGAAACAAAGCAGCCCCTTGGCTCACAAAACAAACCAGAGAAAAAATATTCCTTAGAAACAAAATATGGACCAAATGTAGAGCCACTAAGAGCTCTGCTGACCACCTACTCTATAAACAGCTAAGATATTCCACCAAAAAAGACATTTTATTAGATAAACAAAACTATTATTTCCTCCTTCAACAAACACACCCGAAAAATCCTCAAAAGTTCTGGTCAGGCATCAACAAGCTACTCAAACCAGGACATACCAAAACTCCAGCCCCATCATCAGTTCCACATAATAATCCTTTACAAATAGCAGATGCCTTTAACAATTACCTCACTGAAACTATTCAAACTCTTGCTAATACACTATCCCCTACTTCCCCCACCCCCTTCCAAAACACAAATAGCTCAGTGCCCTCCTTACATATACAACCAGTACCAAAATCCTTTATCTGTAAACTTCCACAAAAACTCAAACCCTGTACCCCTTCTGCCGACCGCCTCCTGGCTGAATACCTTCAAATAGCAGCCAAAGTCATTGCATATCCTATATCCATTTTTATAAATCGAACAATCATAGAAGGAAACATCCCATCCATTTGGAAAGTCTCCCATATCATCCCCTTACATAAAGGTGGTAATTCCACTGATATCTCTAATTTTAGACCTATTGCTTTACTTTCCCCTCTGGCCAATATAATGAAAAAATGTATTCACTATCAACTACTTCAACATCTGCTCCATAGTAATTTACTAGCCAATAGCCAGCGCGGCTTCAGGCCCTTTCATAGTACAACTACCGCCCTACTAACTTTCACTGACTGTATCAACAGAAATCGAAATAATAACTATCTTTGTTCTGCACTATTCATTGACTTATCCAAAGCCTTTGATATGGTGAACCACAAATTACTGATCAATGTACTAAAAGCCCAATCTCTTGACCCACAAGCAATACATTGGTTTACATCCTATCTTGAAAATAGACAACAAGCAGTGCTCTGGGACAATACTGTCTCTACACCTCTACCCATAAACATTGGAGTCCCTCAAGGATCTATCCTAGACCCTTTTCTTTTCTCAATTTTTATTAATGATCTCACCACTGTATTTCCTAAAGCCACCTGTATACAATATGCCGATGACTCAACCTTGATATGTACTGCTAAATCAGCAACCTCTCTTCAAACCCTCACTCAAACAGTATTTAACACTGTTGAAAATTGGTTTACCCATCATTGCCTTCTCCTAAATCCCAAAAAAACAAAACTGCTTTTTGCTCCTACCCTAAAGTGACCAGAGATTGACTTCATAATTACCTCTAATAATGGAACTACTATTTCCCCGGATACTACTACACATCTCCTGGGCATTACCATAGATAACAAACTCAACTTTGATGACCATATCAACAATATTATTCAATCTGTTAATAAAAAACTTGGCTCCCTCTATAGAGTCAATCCCTTCCTCACTCCATAAGCTAGAACCTCCATTGCCCAGACTCACCTCACTTCCACCCTATTCTATGCTTCCGCTATATACACCAACCTATCAAGGCACAATCTAAGCAAGCTTGAAACCAGTTATAACAACATAGCCAGATTTGCCACAGGCACTCCTTTCAGAACCCATCACTGTCTTAATCTCAAACAACTTGGATGGTCCGAACTTCAAAACCATCTTCTGTATAATCAACTAGTGATCATACAAAAAATTCTCTACCACCCAAATAATACCCCTATCCTTACTAACCTGATCTTCCCTTATAAAAATCTGCTAACACTTCGCTCAGCTAATAAGTTACTCATTTCCAGTGTTAAATCTAACAACAAAGCAGGCGACTCACTTTTTACTAATGTGGTGGGCAAAATCTGGAACCAGCTCCCTAGAACACTCACATCTCTCTCATCTACATCTCTCTTCAACAAAAACCTTAAAGAACATCTGAAAATTCTCTGGCTTTGTCCCTGCTCTAAACCAGACTGAATCCTACTTCCTCTCATTATTTCTCTCATCTTGCTTTCAACCCTTATTCCTGTTCTATGTGCCCTCTACATCAACTTTTCTATGCAAACTAAACATATACTAGCCAGGGTATTATTTTTTCCTATTCTTTTCTTCAATAACCTTCTTATGCCTCCAGCTCTCTTTCTTAGGCCTAAATATTTATTATCTTCTGACCTTGTGTGTATCTAAAATTGCTGTATCTTAAACTATGTTTTGAGTCTATACCTCTAGACTTAATTTGAATTTTTAAAAGTCCAAACATTGAAATGTATGTATAGTATTGTTTAAGTATTGTATTTTCTCTTTTTACCTGCTTGGAGCTTATCTCCCTGGGCCTCTACTGAAAATGGACATGTATCCAGCTAGACTAGCCCAGTCAACAAATGTAAAATAAATAAATAAATATATGTTTGTGTGTGTGTGTGTGTCTATATGCAGCATATGACTAGTTCCACAAAGCTTTCTCCCTAATGTTGTATGCCTCCATTGCATGATATGTTTGAAAAAGCAACACTAATTCTTATGGATGAGATGGTGTAGTGGTACTTTTCTCTGAGTACAGCATTCAGGATCATGGGTTTGACAGTTATGACTGTTGCTTTTTTTCATTTATGTTAAATGACCAGAATGCATGATATGTTTGTTAAAGCATTACAACTTCTCATAGCTCAGATGGTGTAGTGGCATTTTGCTGTGATTGTAGAGGACAGCATCCCAGGTTTGAGGTTTGGCAATGCTATTTTGTTGCTCGGCAGAACAAGATCTGATGGATACAGAGTGATTAAGGCACATTTAAGCATATTATACTTATAATTTTATATTATAAAATAATATTTATATACACATTATAATTTTATGTTTAGCTTCCATGACATCCCCCTTTGTGCTTTCATTAAATTATATTCTTGTATGACTATACTGTGTGGGGCAGTTGTGTTTATATGGGGGTTTCACATCTTTTTTTACACTGACATCCCACTTTTGGAACTGCTACACTACCCTGGCTGACAAAAAAAAGTTGTTACATAATTTAAACTTACTAAACTAATTTTAACAGTACTTTCACGCTGGAAAATAAGTTACATGTCTTGGGACTCAAATCATGACCATCTGTATGTAAAGCTGCAATTCTAACTACTATACTACCTCAGCTTGGATATTTCACCTGTCTATTTGCATTTAGCTCATATGGGATGTTTAAGCTATGTTAAGCAGATGACCATAACATGCACCCCCACTTAGCTACACTTAAACATTCCTTAGGCTAGTGGGAAAAAGTTATATATTATTAGGTTATATGGGTGTGTATTGTGGTGTTCTGACAACTACTTGGGACTGCAATTGTGAAATACTGGCATTGATTTGGCTTTCAGAGTTCTATCCTTTAGGGACTGCTGCTCATACATATCCTGTTATCTATCAGCATTTTAAGTTTGTGAGGGCAATTTTTCAGGCATATCTCTACTGTAATATTTATTCCCCCTATCATTTGTGCCTTTGTTAACATGCACTGCTGTAAGGGGATATTGGCATACATTTACTTTCAGACTTCTACCCTTACATAATTCATGGTAATGCATGACCTGTTCTCTATCAACTTTCTATGTTTGTGGGGTTATGTTTGTGCTTTTTCACTTTTGGGGGATTTACCCCCATTATGTGTGCATTTGCACACATTTCCTGCTTTAGCAGGTTACAAAAGTGTCCAACGTCACTTTAGCAATGCAGGGGGTATGTCACAAAACCTGTAACACACCCCCTGCATTGCTTTTTTATTGTCATTTTTATTCCAATGTTTGCAGACACTGAAATTATCATTTGTTTTTCATTTCAGTGTCCACAGACACTGAAATACTGGCATAATATTAAAGAAAAGCTCTAATATTATACCAATTCAGCTTAGAAAGTGCCATGCAGTACCTTCTGAGTGCAGGGGGTGAGTTTAGTGTCCGTGCACTACTTGGACATGACCCTTGCACTCGTTCACATTTCATGTCCATGTAGTTTAAACAACAGTGTGCCTTCATGCATATGCAAGGCACGCTGCCGTTCTTAACGCACACAATCCACTCCATGCATAAATAGTCTTATTCTTGCATGGAGCTTTGTGAATGCTGGGGATTATTAAGAACAGCTTATACACTTATTAATGTGATAACTGTTCTGGCATATTGGCAGGCAAGAAGGGCATTATTTCCTGTGTAGGTATGTCCATACCTTTCAACCTGTTAGTGTAAGAAATCTGGACAAAGCCCAACAAAATGGGAGGGACAAAGGTCCAAAAATAGGGACAGTTTTTAAAAACAATTGCTCTTATAAATGTAGAAAGTTGCTAGGGTAACAGGGCTTGCTTTAACATGCATTTTCTGAAGGATTTGAAGTCTGAAACTGAAATGTATGTCCTTATTTAGTGATTTTAATCCTCAGATCACCCTAGTGATTTGCCACAAAAACACAAATTTTTTGAGGAATAGACCAAAAATATGAGCAAAAATCTAGACATTCTGCAAAAATCTGGACAGTTGAGAGGTATAACTAAGTCTGCTATACCAAATGAACACAAAAGCCAAAACAAATAGCTGAAGGGTAAATTGTCTGATGAAGTCTAGGTTTTTTTCTGGATGAAAGCGCTTACCATGGATTTTTATTGTTAGTAAAGTGGATTCTGCATTCTACAACAGTGTGGTGATTTGTAGCCTGCAGTACTTCAAGTGGGTTCAATCCAGCTACTTCTTTTGGCTTTTGTGTTCATTTGGTTCAGTTTGACTTTGTGCTTGTTTAAGTCTGCTATACATGTTCATAGGTTCATAGGTTCGTACTAGGCTATCTGCCCTAGGACATTTATAAGCCTAGCCATAGTGTGTGTGGCTTTCACCACCCCTTAGGATGAGAATACTGCGCCCTTTTCAGGTTTAGTTTACTGTGCCTCTGTCCAGTAGTGACACAGAGATAACCCCCAGGGTAAACCTACAATCTCCCATCCATTCGTCAAGATTTCTCTTGAATAGAGCTAGTGAGGGGCTCTGCCTAACCATGGATTGGGATTCTGTTCCACAGTGTAGGGAGCCTCTGGGTTATGAATCTGTCCCTCCAGCATGTCCTATTTATTTCTGGCTCTGGTGGATTTGGATTTACTGAGGTGGAGCATGTCCATTAATTCCGGATTGGGCATGGCCTTGTACATCAGGCACAGATCACCTCTGAGTAGGCGGTATGCGACTGAATAGAGCTGGAGTTTTTTTCAGTCGGGCAGCATATGACATATGTTTGAATCCCTTTATCCTCTTGATGAGGAACTTTTGTGGTCTTTCCAACTGCTGCAGGTGTCAGGTAAGGTACATCCCAAATGGGGCATTGTACTCAATCATTGGCCTGATAAGAGAAGAGTACAGGGGCACAATGACCTCTCTTGATCTAGATGTGAAACCCTTCATGATAAGGTGGGCAATATAGAAGGTCTTCCTAACCACTTTGGCAATGTGAGTGTCAAATGAGAGGTTACTGTCAACCTGGGTCCCTAGGTCCCTGATTACCTCTTCCGTACTTAATGGATTACCTCCTATGTGGTAATTTGTGGTTACCTTGTTTTTCCCAAAGGGTATGACTATACATTTTTTGGCGTACAGCTTAAGGCCATGGCTCTGGTACCAATTATCCATTTCTATGAGGCCTCTCTGAAGGATGTTTGTGTCTGCTGGGGTATCAATTATGGTGCCCAGTTTGCAGTCATCTGCGAACTTTGTCAGCCACAATCCTCCTATGTTTGCCTGTACCTCAGAAAAATAAATGCCGAACAAGAGGGGTCCCAGGACTGAGCCCTGTGGGACACCGCTTGTGACTGGCTTAGAGTCTGACACAGCTCCAGCAACTCTGACCCTGTGGGTTCTGTCCTTGAGCCAGATTGCAACCCACCTTGTGACATATGGATTTACATTTAAGCTGGTGAGTTTGTCTATGATGCCCGAGTGGGGTATTGTGTCAAAGGTTTTTGCAAGGTCAAGGTAGGCTGTGTGAACTGCCTTACCCTCATCAATGGCCTTAGTGACTGCTTCAAAAAAGTCGATCAAGTTCAAAAGGCAGGATCTGCCTTTGACAAAGCCAAATTGGGTAGGATCCAATGTCTGTAGGTCCCCAATGTCTTTGTTTATGAGTTCCATAATGATCCTCTCCATAGCTTTGCAGACCGGGATCGTCAAGCTTATGGGGTGGTAATTTCCAGGGTCAGTAGAAGCACCGCCTTTGTGAAGTGGGACCACTGTTTCCGTACGCCACTCTTTGGGTACGTATCCTGTAGTAAGGCTAAGATTAAACAGCAGCCTTATGTGTGGGTTTAGTTCCTCTTGGAGTTTATGTAGCACACAGCCTGGGACACCATCCGGTCCCATTGATGCTGTGTTTTAACTTTAGAGAGGGTGGCTCTCACCTGGGCATCTGAGATGTTAGGGAGGCTACACTCTGCTGGGATAGTTATTTCTCCTTTTGGGGGAGAGGGGGAGGAGAAATTAGCACTGAACCTGTCTGCCAGAATGTTGTCAATGTCAGTGGGTTCAGTGTATTTTGTGTCATTTTGGACTAACTCTGAGCATATCTGGGAGTTTCCACCCATGTTTCTAACATAGTTAAAGAAGGCCTTGTGATTGTCTTTTGTGTCTCTTGCGATTTTTCTCTCAAAGTTGGCCTTGGATGATTTTATGAGTGATCGTAGTTTTTTGCTAGTACTGATCAGAGATGCCTTCCCTTTTAGAAATTTTGCTCTGTCATGTAGTAGCGTCCTCCTCCTCCTGTTGTAGAGTTTGTTTATGGTTGGGGACCATCAGACCGGGCGCCTGCCTTTGGGGGAATGGGTCTTGGTTTTATTTGGGATTGCATGATCCATGCATTCTTGAAGGTGCCCGTAGAAGGCATTTGCAAAGGATTCAGCAGTGAGGGTTGTGGTTTCCACTGGCCCAGGGGCCTTGAAGGATACCACTTCAGTCTTAAGAAGTGTGAAGTTGGCTTTTGAGAAGTTCTTCACTGTGGTCTTTTGTGCAGGGGGTGGGGGCGGGATGTGGATTTCCAGTGAGATTAATTTATGGTCTGATCTTACCAAGGAGGGATATACTTCCGGTGTGGAGCATTTTGTCCCCATGTTTGTGATGATCAGGTCTAGTATATTGTCTCCTCTTGTGGGAATGGTGACCACTTGTTCCATTGCATTTGAGTTTATGAATTCTAGGAACCTTTGGGCTAGGGTGTTGGGGCTTGAGTAATGTTCCCAGTCTATGTTTGGGTAGTTGAAGTCTCCCAATATGATGGTATTTGGGGAGACATTCATACTCTCCAGTGTCTTCAGGAAGGCTGAGTGGGGTTCCTAAGTTTGAGAGGGTGGTCTGTAGCATGCTACAAACTGTAAGGCAGTTTTGCCTATGGTTAGTTGCACCTAGATGGTCTCCGATGCTTTGTGCATTGCCACTAACCTGGAGGTGTGGGTATCTTTGATGAATATGGATACTCCCCCTCCTTTTGTGGTTCAGTCCAAGTTTTGGGGCCGGAAAGCATGATATGAGGTAAAACCTGATAGTGCTGGGGTGCTCTCAGGAGCCTTGAACCAGGTTTCAGTCACTGCACAGACATCGATGTTCTCCATACTGAGGAGGGCATCGAGGGCGTGCATCTTGAGGATTAGACTTCTGGCATTGAGCAGCATTACCCTTAGTTTTTTTCCACTTGTGTTTTCTAGGGAGGTAGGTTTGTCATTTGAGCCTTGCCTAAAAAAGGCACTATGGGTGTGGCAAGAGCCTTGGCCAATATCCGGAAGCCCAGGGGTGACAGGTGCAAGCTGTCCTTTGCGAAGCAGCGTGGCTTGTCAAGCATGTCATCATAAGCAGACAGACATTGGATCCCTTTAGAATGACACCAGTAATTAAGCCAATTGTTAAAACTGATCATTTTGACTTTGTACTGTGGCATCATTCTTGGTGAGGGTAAGATGCTGCTCAGGGTCAGGGTCATACCAGCCTGGGCTACATAATCAGAGAGCTCCTCTATGTCTCTTTTCATGTAGTCCAGGGAGGTACATCTCAGGTCGTTCACACTGGCATGTACAATGACCGAGTCATATTTGTACTTGCTGTGGAGTGACCTGAGTGCTTGTGTTATGTGGCGGATTCTAGATCCTTACAGGCAGCTTACTGTGACCTTTTCCTTGTTCAGTCTGGTGAGCGGGACGTCAGTGTGTCTGACTATGGAGTCACCTATTACAAGTGTGTCTGCCATGTTGTTTGGCCTTAAGGGCTGTGACTGTTTAGCACACTGACTTTGTGAACTATGTGTTGTATGTGCTACGTCTTGAGGTGGCGGTTGCTTGGGTGTCTGCTTTGGAGGCCTCTGCTGTTTTGGTAGATTTTTAATCAGTGCCTCCGAGTATGTTTTTGTGTGTTTATGTGTTTGGTTTGCAGTTGTGATAGTTCTATGTGAGACTGGGTTTGTGGTGTGCGTGGTTACCTTCTCCTCCTTACTGGTCTTGCCAGCAGTGAATTGAGAGAGCTCAGCCTCCAGTTTGGCTATGTAGTTGCATCTCTCGCATATATTTGTATTTGTTGGGAGGAGGAGAGGGTTGTCTGTGTACATGAGGCAATTGTAACATTGTCTCAGGATTCCCAGATTCACCAGATGAACAGGAGAGGACACCAGGAACTGACCCTTCGACATGCTAGAAATAGTGAAAAAGATTGCTGTGTAACAGTCAGAAAGGACCTATAGGGAAATGGGTACTCAAGGGAATTTAGGTGAATGAAGTACTTTCTTTTGTTTAAGAGTGCTTTACCTGTATAAAAATGCTTTAGGAGCAAGTGCTGAGCTTTTCAGATAGAGTATAGGCTGTTTAGATTGCAAGTAGAACAGTTCTAAGGGAAAAACTGAAGAGCAGACTTTACGGAGCCAGAAATAGTTTAAACTTGATAACCAGCACTGCCCTATGCTGCTCTATGAGCAACTTTGCGCTAAAGTGCGCAAAAGCGGGCTTTATAGCAGGGGGTTGAAAAGAGCCAGGAATTGCCCCAAAATGGCCAATAAACTACAAGTTGCTGGGCTGGAACTAATCCTCTAGGGACAAATAGGTTGCTCCCCACTCCCACTGGTGAACAAAGAAGCTTCCTCTTATCCAAATAAGGGTAAGGATAGCTCAGGAATTAAGACAAAGCCCAGAGATCAGCAAAATCTGAAGACTGGACTATTCTAGATCAGAAAAGTGGGAAAACAAGGATATATATATTTTTTTCTTTTTTCACAGAGAAGGGAGAAAAAGATACTGTAACAAACAGTAAATGCAATAAAATGGCTAGCGCACTTTAGTGTGTTAGCCTAACAATTAAATTAAACAAAAAATAACTTTTTAAAGTGCTAACAGTATAAATTTAACACAAGAACAGTAAAAACAATATGCAGAGCTGTTTTTTAAGCAAAATGCAGTCGAGATGCAGTACTTTAAGCGAAAGCCAGAAAAAATACTTATAAATCCAGAAAAGTCACTCTTTCACTCTCTGCTGCTTGTAGAACTCTGGAGGACACCACGAGGAGCTGTGCTGAGTCTATTACAAATAAAAAAGTGCACAAAAGTGGGCTTTACAGCAGGGGGTTGAAAAGAGCCAGGAATTGACCCAAAATGGCCAATCAACTACAAATTGCTGGGCTGGAACCAATCCTCTAGGGAGAAATAGGTTGCTCAGTGCTCCCCACTCCCACTGGTGAACAAAGAAGCTTCCTCTTATCGAAATAAGGGTATGGATAGCACAGGAACTAAGACAAAGCCCAGAGATCAGCAAAATCTGAAGACTGGACTATTCTAGTTCAGAAAAGCGGGAAAACAAGGATATATATATTTTTTTCTTTTTTCACAGAGAAGGGAGAAAAAGGTACAGTAACAAACAGTAAATGCTATAAAATGGCTAGAGCACTTTAGTGTGTTAGTCTAACAATTAAATTAAACAAAAATAACTTTTTAAAGTGCTAACAGTGTAAATTCAACACAAGAACAGTAAAAACGATATGCAGAGCTGTCTTTTAAGCGAAATGCAGTCGAGATGCAGTACTTTAAGCGAAAGCCAGAAAAAATACTTATAAATCCAGGAAAGTCACTCTTTCACTCTCTGCTGCTTGTAGAACTCTGCAGGACACCACGAGGAGCTGTGCTGAGTCTATTACAAGTAAAAAAGCGCGCAAAAGTGGGCTTTATAGCAGGGGGTTGAAAAGAGCCAGGAATTGACCTAAAATGGCCAATAAACTAAAAGTTGCTGGGCTGGAACCAGTCCTCTAGGGACAAATAGGTTGCTCAGTGCTCCCCTCTGCCACTGGTGAACAAAGAAGCTTCCTCTTATCCAAATAAGGGTATGGATAGCACAGGCACTAAGACAAAGTCCAGAGTTCAGCAAAATCTGAAGACTAGACTATTCTAGTTCAGAAAAGCCAGAAAACAAGGATATTTATTTGTTTTTTTTTCTTTTTTCACAGAGAAAGGAGAAAAAGATACACTAACAAACAGTAAATGCTATAAAATGGCTAGCGCACTTTAGTGTGTTAGCCTAACAATTAAATTAAACAAAAAATAACTTTTTAAAGTGCTAATAGTGTAAATTCAACACAAGAACAGTAAAAACAATATGCAGAGCTGTTTTTTAAGCGAAATGCAGTTGAGATGCAGTACTTTAAGCGAAAGCCAGAAAAAATACTTATAAATCCAGGAAAGTCACTCTTTCACTCTCTGCTGCTTGTAGAACTCTGCAGGACACCACGAGGAGCTGTGCTGAGTCTATTACTAGTAAAAAAGCATGCAAAAGCGGGCTTTATAGCAGGGGGTTGAAAAGAGCCAGGAATTGACCCAAAATGGCCAATAAACTACAAGTTGCTGGGCTGGAACCAATCCTCTAGGGACAAATAGGTTGCTCAGTGCTCCCCACTCCCACTGGTGAACAAAGAAGCTTCCTCTTATCCAAATAAGGGTATGGATTGCACAGGAACTAAGACAAAACCCAGAAATCAGCAAAATCTGAATTCTGGACTATTCTTGTTCAGAAAAGCGGGAAAACAAGGATATATATATTTTTTTCTTTCACAGAGAAGGGAGAAAAAGATACAGTAACAAACAGTAAATGCTATAAAATGGCTAGCGCACTTTAGTGTGTTAGCCTAACAATTAAATTAAACAAAAACAACTTTTTAAAGTGCTAACAGTATAAATTCAACACAAGAACAGTAAAAACAATATGCAGAGCTGTTTTTAAGTGAAATGCAGTCGAGATGCAGTACTTTAAGCGAAAGCCAGAAAAAATACTTATAAATCCAGGAAAGTCACTCTTTCACTCTCTGCTGCTTGTAGAACTCGGCTGGACACCACGAGGAGCTGTGCTGAGTCTATTACAAGTAAAAAAGCGCGCAAAAGTGGGCTTTATAGCAGGGGGTAGAAAAGAGCCAGGAATTGACCCAAAATGGCCAATAAACTACAAGTTGCTGGGCTGGAACCAATCCTCTAGGGACAAATAGGTTGCTCATTGCTCCCCACTCCCACTGGTGAACAAAGAAGCTTCCTCTTATCCAAATAAGGGTATGGATAGCACAGGAACTAAGACAAAGTCCAGAGATCAGCAAAATCTGAAGACTGGACTATTCTAGTTCAGAAAAGTGGGAAAACAAGGATTTTTTTTTTTTTTCTTTTTCACAGAGAAGGGAGAAAAAGATACAGTAACAAACAGTAAATGCTATAAAATGGCTAGCGCACTTTAGTGTGTTAGCCTAACAATTAAATTAAACAAAAACAACTTTTTAAAGTGCTAACAGTATAAATTCAACACAAGAACAGTAAAAACAATATGCAGAGCTGTTTTTTAAGAGAAATGCAGTCGAGATGCAGTACTTTAAGCGAAAAACAGAAAAAATACTTATAAATCCAGGAAAGTCACTCTTTCACACTCTGCTGCTTGTAGAACTCTGCAGGACACCACGAGGAGCTGTGCTGAGTCTATTACAAGTAAAAAAGCATGCAAAAGCGGGCTTTATAGCAGGGGGTTGAAAAGAGCCAGGAATTGACCCAAAATGGCCAATAAACTACAAGTTGCTGGGCTGGAACCAATCCTCTTGGGACAAATAGGTTGCTCAGTGCTCCCCACTCCCACTGGTGAACAAAGAAGCTTCCTCTTATCCAAATAAGGGTATGGATAGCACAGGAACTAAGACAAAACCCAGAGATCAGCAAAATCTGAAGACTGGACTATTCTAGTTCAGAAAAGTGGGAAAACAAGGATATATATATTTTTTTCTTTTTTCACAGAGAAGGGAGAAAAAGGTACAGTAACAAACAGTAAATGCTATAAAATGGCTAGTGCACTTTAGTGTGTTAATCTAACAATTAAATTAAACAAAAAATAACTTTTTAAAGTGCTAACAGTGTAAATTCAGCACAAGAACAGTAAAAACAATATGCAGAGCTGTCTTTTAAGCGAAATGCAGTCGAGATGCAGTACTTTAAGCGAAAGCCAGAAAAAATACTTATAAATCCAGGAAAGTCACTCTTTCACTCTCTGCTGCTTGTAGAACTCTGCAGGACACCACGAGGAGCTGTGCTGAGTCTATTTCAAATAAAAAAGCACGCAAAAGTGGGCTTTGTAGCAGGGGGTTGAAAAGAGCCAGGAATTGACCTAAAATGGCCAATAAACTAAAAGTTGCTGGGCTGGAACCAGTCCTCTAGGGACAAATAGATTGGTCAGTGCTCCCCTCTCCCACTGGTGAACAAAGAAGCTTCCTCTTATCCAAATAAGGGTATGGATAGCACAGGAACTAAGACAAAGTCCAGAGATCAGCAAAATCTGAAGACTGGACTATTCTAGTTCAGAAAAGCCAGAAAACAAGGATATTTATTTGTTTTTTTTTTCTTTTTTCACAGAGAAGGGAGAAAAAGATACAGTAACAAACAGTAAATGATATAAAATGGCTAGCACACCTCAGTGTGTTAGCCTAACCATTAAATTAAACAAAAAATAACTTTTTAAAGTGCTAACAGTATAAATTCAACACAAGAACAGTAAAAACAATATGCAGAGCTGTTTTTAAGTGAAATGCAGTCGAGATGCAGTACTTTAAGCGAAAGCCAGAAAAAATACTTATAAATCCAGGAAAGTCACTCTTTCACTCTCTGCTGCTTGTAGAACTTGACTGGACACCACGAGGAGCTGTGCTGAGTCTATTACAAGTAAAAAAGCACGCAAAAGCGGGCTTTATATCAGGGGGTTGAAAAGAGCCAGGAATTGACCCAAAATGGCCAATAAACTACAAGTTGCTGGGCTGGAACCAATCCTCTAGGGACAAATAGGTTGCTCATTGCTCCCCACTCCCACTGGTGAACAAAGAAGCTTCCTCTTATCCAAATAAGGGTATGGATAGCACAGGAACTAAGACAAAGCCCAGAGATCAGCAAAATCTGAAGACTGGACTATTCTAGTTCAGAAAAGCAGGAAAACAAGGATTTTTTTTGTTTTTTTTTTTTCTTTTTTCACAGAGAAGGGAGAAAAAGATACAGTAACAAACAGTAAATGCTATAAAATGGCTAGCGCACTTTAGTGTGTTAGCCTAATAATTAAATTAAATAAAAAATAATTTTTTAAAGTGCTAACAGTATAAATTCAACACAAGAACAGTAAAAACAATATGCAGAGCTGTTTTTTAAGTGAAATGCAGTTGAGATGCAGTACTTTAAGCGAAAGCCAGAAAAAATACTTATAAATCCAGGAAAGTCACTCTTTCACTCTCTGCTGCTTGTAGAACTCTGCAGGACACCACGAGGAGCTGTGCTGAGTCTATTACAAGTAAAAAAGCATGCAAAAGCGGGCTTTATAGCAGGGGGTTGAAAAGAGCCAGGAATTGACCCAAAATGGCCAATAAACTACAAGTTGCTGGGCTGGAACCAATCCTCTAGGGACAAATAGGTTGCTCAGTGCTCCCCACTCCCACTGGTGAACAAAGAAGCTTCCTCTTATCCAAATAAGGGTATGGATAGCACAGGAACTAAGAAAAAGCCCAGAGATCAGCAAAATCTGAAGACTGGTCTATTCTTGTTCAGAAAAGCGGGAAAACAAGGATATATATATTTTTTTCTTTTCACAGAGAAGGGAGAAAAAGATACAGTAACAAACAGTAAATGCTATAAAATGGCTAGCGCACTTTAGTGTGTTAGCCTAACACTTAAATTAAACAAAAAATAACTTTTTAAAGTGCTAACAGTATAAATTCAACACAAGAACAGTAAAAACAATATGCAGAGCTGTTTTTTAAGCGAAATGCAGTCGAGATGCAGTACTTTAAGCGAAAGCCAGAACAAAATACTTATAAATCCAGGAAAGTCCCTTTTTCACTCTCTGCTGCTGGTAGAACTCTGCAGGACACCAAGAGGAGCTGTGCTGAGTCTATTACAAGTAAAAAAGCACGCAAAAGCGGGCTTTATAGCAGGGGGTTGAAAAGAGCCAGGAATTGACCCAAAATGGCCAATAAACTACAAGTTGCTGGGCTGGAACCAATCCTCTAGGGAGAAATAGGTTGCTCAGTGCTCCCCACTCCCACTGGTGAACAAAGAAGCTTCCTCTTATCCAAATAAGGGTATGGAGAGCACAGGAACTAAGACAAAACCCAGAGATCAGCAAAATCTGAAGACTGGACTATTCTAGTTCAGAAAAGGGAGAAAACACGGATATATATATTTTTTTCTTTTTTCACAGAGAAGGGAGAAAAAGTTACAGTAACAAACAGTAAATGCTATAAAACGGCTATCGCACTTTAGTGTGTTAGCCTAACAATTAAATTAAACAAAAAATAACTTTTTAAAGTGCTAACAGTATAAATTCAACTCAAGAACAGTAAAAAATATATGCAGAGCTGTTTTTTAAGCGAAATGCAGTCGAGATGCAGTACTTTAAGCGAAAGCCAGAAAAAATACTTATAAATCCAGGAAAGTCACTCTTTCACTCTCTGCTGCTTGTAGAACTCTGCAGGACATCACGAGGAGCTGTGCTGAGTCTATTACAAGTAAAAAAGCGCGCAAAAGTGGGCTTTATAGCAGGGGGTTGAAAAGAGCCAGGAATTGACCCAAAACGGACAATAAACTAAAAGTTGCTGGGCTGGAACCAGTCCACTAGGGACAAATAGGTTGCTCAGTGCTCCCCACTCCCATTGATGAACAAAGAAGCTTCCTCTTATCCAAATAAGGGTATGGATAGCACAGGAACTAAGACAAAGTGCAGAGATCAGCAAAATCTGAAGACTGTACTATTCTAGTTCAGAAAAGCCGGAAAAAAAGGTTATTTTTTTGTTTTTTTTTCTTTTTCACAGAGAAGGGAGAAAAAGATACAGTAACAAACAGTAAATGCTATAAAATGGCTAGCGCACTTTAGTGTGTTAGCCTAACAATTAAATTAAACAAAAACAACTTTTTGAAGTGCGAACAGTATAAATTCAACACAAGAACAGTAAAAACAATATGCAGAGCTGTTTTTTAAGCGAAATGCAGTCGAGATGCAGTACTTTAAGCGAAAGCCAGAAAAAATACTTATAAATCCAGGAAAGTCACTCTTTCACTCTCTGCTGCTTGTAGAACTCTGCAGGACACCACAAGGAGCTGTGCTGAGTCTATTACAAGTAAAAAAGCACGCAAAAGCGGGCTTTATAGCAGGGGGTTGAAAAGAGCCAGGAATTTACCTAAAATGGCCAATAAACTACAAGTTGCTGGGCTGGAACCAATCTTCTAGGGACAAATAGGTTGCTCAGTGCTCCCCACTGCCACTGGTGAACAAAGAAGCTTCCTCTTATCCAAATAAGGGTATGGATAGCACAGGAACTAAGACAAAGCCCAGAGATCAGCAAAATCTGAAGACTGGACTATTCTAGTTCAGAAAGGCGGGAAAACAAGGATATTTATTTGTTTTTTTTTTTTCTTTTTTCACAGAGAAGGGAGAAAAGGATACAGTAACAAACAGTAAATGCTATAAAACAGCTAGCGCGCTTTAGTGTGTTAGCCTAACAATTAAGTTAAACAAAAAATAACTTTTTAAAGTGCTAACAGTATAAATTCAACACAAGAACAGTAAAAACAATATCCAGAGCTGTTTTCTAAGCGAAATGCAGTCGAGATGCAGTACTTTAAGCGAAAGCCAGAAAAAATACTTATAAATCCAGGAAAGTCACTCTTTCACTCTCTGCTGCTTGTAGAACTCTGCAGGACACCACAAGGAGCTGTGCTCCAAAATTATGTAAGATAATTAGGAACATTCCAAACAAAACAAACCCTCCCTGGCATAAAACTTTGCATGATTTTGATTATAAAATTCAGTGTTATGCTAACAATTGTGGTAAATATGAATTTTATTTTCAGTGTTTGCCTTATAAGCTTTTAAGTCAAAACTTTATGATGTTTTTTTATCACAGTTGTTGAGATTGTTTTATCTATGTGTGTAATGGACTCAGTGAGAAGACATATTTTTTTAAGACATTCAGCAGAAAGCAATGATTGCATTTAAGATTTTGTGACCATATACTGTTGACAAAGTTGTTCTGAAAAATGTGAATCTTCAGGAACATTGTTAGAATCTTCCAGTACTACCAGCATATACTGATATCCATTGTCGGGTTTGACTAATGGCCCCCAAATAGCCATAGCAATTCCAATGGATGAAGGATTTTCCTGAAACCCACATTAGGAGGCTCTGGCACTCTCTACAAAAGGCACAGTAATTCTCAATTTCCTTTAGGCACTTAAACAAAATATTGACAGGAAACTAATTTTAATTTTATCCATGCCCAGTTCACCACTGCAGCACGTGGCAGTAGGCCATTTACATAAAGACTTACCTAAAAGCTTGGGCACTGACAGCTGCTGCTGTGTAATCTCATACATCTTTCTCTCTCTGCCTCTCTATTCTACCATACATACCAGGTAATTTTGTACATTAAAGTAGGGATAGTCTGGAACAGGCACAATGAGAGAGCTTCCACCATCACTCTGGGTATGTTCTCTTTGAAATGGGGTATCTTCTACCATCACCGTGGATTTGTTCTTTTTAGAATAGGGCATCATTCACTATCACCCTGGATATATTCTGTTTAGAATGGGGTATCTTTCACTAACACTCTGGGTATATTATCTTTAGAATGGGGTATCTTTCACTACCACTCTGGGTATATTCTCTTTAGAATGGGGTATCTTCTACCATCACACTGCTTATCTTCTTATTAGACTGGGGTATCTTTCACCACCACTCTGGATACGTTCTCTTTAGAATGGGATATCTTCTACCACCACCCTGGATATGTTCTGTTTACAATAGGGTATCATTCACTACCCAAAAAGATGAAACAAACTGAAACCTTCGTAGTACAATGAAACAAATACACCACACCAGGATAAAGTGCAAATTCTTTACTGATGTATCTGGTACCTCAGCTTACGCCTTCAAGGAATACATTTTTACATCAAGCAGCCATCTTTTATATGTTATACCACCAATTGATTAATTAATTCAACAAATAACGCAACACCCCACAGAACAAATGCCTCGCTACCAAAATAAAGTATCGAGAACAGTCCAAACATATATCGGTAGCAGAGGCAACCAATGGCTGTATAAAATATCAGAGCTCAGTCCTTAGTATCACAAACAATTTATTGTGGGCAACAGGTAAATGCTTTCACATTCGCTTCATCAGACCATAAAATGCACAAACCCCAGTCAACCATTTAAATATACCTACGCAAATGCAATTAATTAATCATGATTCAATCAAGTTAAAAGGGAAATACCTAAGCTGCTATTACAAATACATATCTACATAAAAAAAATAAATATAAATAAAAACTCCATAGATATATAATACCATATAATTACTTATTAAACAAGAATATATATATTATCATAAACAATATTATTAACATTATTAAAGACACCATTGCACTTCTTGGCCTATACTACCATAATAAATACATATCTATATATAGATTTATGGATAGAAACTTCATTGTTGTATATAATACCATCTAACTACTTATTATACAAAGTATATATTATTATAGGCACTATTACACTTCTTGAACTAAAACAAAAATATAAAAATATATATAAAAAACAAACAAGAATACCCAGATGAAAAATATACACTCAAATAACATAAGCTAACATAAATTGTGCCGAGTGGGTCGAATGGAAGTGCTGAATACCTAATGAATAAATTCAGAGTATTTATCAGCAATGACACGAATCTGCTCCTATTATATGAGGCTAAAACTGGAGAGGAAGTGTATTCAATAGATGTGGTGAATTTGGAAAGAATGAGAAGTGTGATGGACAATTTGTAAGCTGATTTCCTCAAACTTAAATGCCTGGCTACCCAGAGGCATCATTTCAAAGTATGTTTGGCCAAGAAGATCGTGCCCAGAGGACTGAGAGTCTTCAAAATGCCGACTTACGGAGGGCAACACCCCAACCTCCTAACCAAATGGCAACAGTTAAATCTGGAGGTAAGCTTTAAATATATAGCTTTACTTATTGAATATTTCAAGCCTGAGGAAGAAGCATTATGTATATCCATTGCTGAACAGCAACAGGCACTATATGATAACTTTGTTCGTTCTGTGGTTGAAAGTTCCTTGGATAATATGCTAGATAGCATCCTCGTTTTTGAGAGGAGGATGCTTCAGCAAAAGAGGAATAAAATTAATAGAGATGTTAGAGACTTTGAACAAGGCCGTGTCTTCATGTGGCCGAGATCCAGTAACTTTCAAGTACATGAGAACTCTGATACTAATAGGGCGAATGTAGCTAATTTTCCATGGACTAATGTTTCATATAATCAAGTGAATGTAAATAGTTCAACCATAGGGATAATTACCCCGTGTTCCATGTCTGACACAGTAGGGACTCCTGGTGTTAATAATTCTACTAAAGACCGCAATCAGTTGAATAAGACCAATGGCCAAGTCACTATATCAGGCATGAATAGCCATGTCGATGTGCGCCCTAAAATAGTATCCATAGACTTAGGAGGGGCATCTACAAGTCAAGGTCAATCTATGAGTTTGGGTTTTCGACAATTCCTCTTACTGATCTCAGCAGAAAGGGGGGGAGGGTCAGGTCCAGCAGTCATGGCAGACAGAAACAGAAGTATTCGACAGACAGGCAGTCGAATCGTTCTTTGAAAAAGATGTGGAATCAGACTGGAACTGCCTAGTTTGGAATATCTCCAAACATGAATTGGACATGGATGAATTTAATGTATTAAATAAAGGATTCGATTTTATTCCTTCAGTCAGTAATAATGTTACTGACATTTTAACTGATATTAAGTTGTTTAATAGGAATTTGATGCTGAGACTGGAATTTGGTCAGGGTGATGCAGGGCTTAGTAGCTGCTATAGGAAACCAAGTTCATTCACGCCTATCAACCATCCATTGGAAGAAGCATTCTATAAGTTAGTAGAAGATGAAGTATATAGAGAATTTGAAGGAAGCACCCCTAAATACAGTAATATGAATGGTAGATCTAACTTGACATCAAGGGAGCGTAAAGCCTTGAATAGGCTTAGGAATGATGAAATGATAACTATTAGACCAGCCGATAAGGGAGGGTATGGTAGTAGTCATGGATAGTGAAGGCTATAGAAGCTCTATGATAATGATGCTTGGTGATGTTAAGTATTATAGAACAACTAGTTATGAAGACATAGCAGTTATTGAGACCAATGTCAACAACATGTTGGAGGATCTGGTGAAAAGTCATATAATTATAGAAGAATTATTCAAATTTCTGAAAATAGATTGTCCTATGATACCTGCAATACAAGGACATCCCAAAATCCATAAAGATGGGAGGAATTCACTGATGAGACCTATTGTCTCAGGTAGAGGGTGGTGTACTGAGCCCTTCTCCCTATATATTGAGAAGTTTCTTAGGCCTGTACTTGATTTAAATCCTATAGTTCTCAGTGATACTAAGCATTTTCTCACTCATCTAAATAACTTTGTTAACACCTCACTTAATGATGATAATTTTGATCTAGTGATGTTAGATATTCAGTCCCTATTCACCGTCATCCCTAATTATGTGGGGGTGATGTCAGTTAAGCAATATTTGAATAGATATAGTGAATATGACTATAGGAAGATAGATTTGATATGTCTTTTTCTTGAAGTGGTTTTGGAGAACAATGTTTTTCTCTTTGATCGTACCATTTATTTACAGCTAGATGGCATGGCTATGGGCACATGTGCCAATAGCTACGCCAACATGTGCTTGGCTGTATGGGAGGAAGATACATTATTTTCCTTGGATGACATTAAGAAGTTTGTCCCATTTTATTGTCGTTTTGTAGATGACGTCTTTTTGGTGTTGGTTGGAGAGAGGGCCCAGCTTGAGATGTTTGTGACAGCAGTAAATGATTCCACTGAATATCTGAGGTTTAGCATGAGTCTTTCTAATAGCAAAATTGAATACATGGATTTATGCATTGAGAAAGTGGATGATGGCAGTATAAATACGAGTGTTTTCAGAAAGAGTTGTCACAGGAATACCTATCTCCATAGACGGAGTATGCATCCCCAATATGTCTTTAAAAGCATCATTAGAGGCCAGGGGATGAGATCTTCATGCTGAATGCACTAGATATAGGGTATTAATGTGAAATGGAGACTTTGAAGGATAGATTCTTAAAAAGAGGTTACAAGGAGGGTGAAATTAAAGAAGGGCTAGATGGAATGGATTTGTTGAGAAGAGGAAGAGCCAGCCCTTATTTTTCTAATAGTCAGAATGTGGTTATGAATTGTGAATCTAACAATAATGTATCTGAGGTCAAGATACCCATGTTTTTTTTACCACAGATAATAGTAAAGTATATGATATCCTGAAGAGGCACTGGGGTATTTTGTTGACCAACCCTGATATCAAAGAAATTGTGGGGGATAGACAGAAGTTTAGATATAAAAACAAGCCAAATTTAAAAATAATTCTTTGTCAACCATTTAATAAACAGATATCTCACAGTGATAAAGAGCCAGGTACCATGCCCTGTGGGCAATGTAATTTTTGCGACTTTATTGATACCATTGCTAAATTCTTACATCCTGATACAGGGAATCAGTATATTTTTCGTACGAAGGCTTATTGTGTAACCCCCAATGTGGTTTATCTTGCAGTTTGTTCAATATGCCATTCATTTTATGTTGGCAAAATGAATAGGCTTTTCAAGAATAGGATCAGGTAACACTTATATGCCATTAGGACTCAATCTCCTAACAATACATTAGCCAAGCATGTTATAGCTAAGGGTAGAGACCATATGTTTAAGTTCATGGTTATTGATACTATTATTCCTATTGCTCGCAGAGGTGATATTAGGAATGGTACTGAGAAGAGAGAAATGAACTGGATTATAAAGCTCAGGGCTGATCAAGGCAAAGGGTTAAATGAGAGGGCTTCTTTGAAGTCGGTATTGAAAAATAGGAGATTATAGGCATCTTTGGAGCACTGATATACAAATAAAGTCTCGGCACAATTTATGTTAGTTTATGTTATTTGAATTTATATTTTTTGTCTAGATATTCTTGTTTGCTTTTTATAGATATTTTTATATTTTTGTTTTAGACCAAGAAGTGTAATAGTGCCTATAATAATATATACTTTGTATGTTAAGTAATTAGATGGTATTATATATAACAATGAAGTTTCTATCCATATATCTATATATAGATATGCATTTATTATGGTAGTATAGGCCAAGAAGTGCAATGGTGTCTTTAATAATGTTTATAATATTGTTTATAATAATATATATTCTTGTTTAATAAGCAATTAGATGGTACTATATATCTATGGAGTTTTTATTTATATTTTTTATGTAGATATGTATTTGTAATAGCAGCTTAGGCATTTCCCTTGTAACTTAATTGAATCATAATGAATTAATTGTATTTGCATAGGTATATTTAAATGGTTGACTGGAGTTTGTGCATTTTATGGTATGATGAAGCAAATGTGAAAGCGCTTACCTGTTGTGCACAATAAATTGCTTGTGATTCTAAGGACTGAGCTCTGATATTTTATACAGCCATTGGTTGCCTCTGCTACCGATATATGTTTGGACTGTTCTTGATTAATTAATTCATTGATTCCAATTAACCATTTAAAATTGATTATTGAATTCTGATGTTTAAAAGATACATAGACAACCTTATTTTCATCTGCAGGGGTGAGATGGAGGAATTTGGTGATTTTATACAAACATTGCAGGACAACTATTTTGGACTTGGGTTCACCTTTAATACCAGTAGGATTGCAATACAATATTTAGATCTGGAGTTTTTTGTGAATGGGAATCTTACAGTGGCATTCAAACCTTATGTTAAGTACACAGCAGTTAATAATTTTTTGATGGCTGACAGCATGCAAGCCCCCCACCTATTGGCATCATTGCCATATGGAGAATATTTGCGAATTGCAAATAATACTTCGAAGAAAGATGGATTCGCACATAAATTCAGCAAGGTTAGGGACAAACTCTTAAGAAGGGGATACCAAGAGGATTAACCCTGTTGAAAACTAAGTGTATTATCAATTTTAAGACTTTATATCCCAGGGGGGTTAAACATGGAATTGAATTTAAATGTCAATACATACAGCTGTTCAGGTATAATGTGTAAAGAAGGGTAAGGGAATCATTATATGATAGATTTTACTTCCAGCATTGCAGTTTAGTTTGGGCCAGCCCATAGGTTTATTTCATCTGTTTACAGTTTATATACCTACAGTTTATATATTTAGAATTATTTATATATACAGTTTGTCTTAATGAAATTTGTATATTGTTGAAAGTTCACTTTACTATAGTGTGTTTATTATTATGTATATGGGATTTCTCTATGGAATTTGGTAAAAATTCGTTTTTTATTAGTTATAAAAATGAAAAGTATGAATTTTGTAAAAGAATGTTTATTTAACACGGAATATATTATGGGCCACTTTAATGGATGTGTTGAAATGAATTCAATAATCAATTTTAAATGGTTAATTGGAATCAATGAATTAATTAATCAGTTGGTGCTATGACATATAAAAGATGGCTGCTTGATGTAAAAATGTATTCATTGAAGGTGTAAGCCGAGGTACCGGATACATCAATAAAGAATTTACACTTTATTCTGGTGTGGTGTGTGTGTTTCATTATCATTCACTACATGGATATATTCTGTTTAGAATGGGGTATCTTTCACTACCACTCTGGGTGTATTCTTTTTAGAATGGGGTATCTTTCATCAGCACTCTGGTTATGTTCTCTTTAGAAAGGGGTATCTTCTACCACCACCCTGGGTATGTTCTGTTTAGAATGTGGTATCTTTCACCACCATTCTGGGTATATTCTCTTTAGAATGGAGTATCTTTCACAACTACTCTGGTTATGTTTCCTTTACAATGGGGTATCTTATATCACCACCCTGGGGTATGTTCTCTTTAAAATGAGGTATCTTTCACCACCACTTTAGGTATGTTCTCTTTAGCATTACTCATGATTTCATACTCTTGCTGGGACTTCTGAAACTTAGCCAACCTGTCTGGAGGAAAGGCAGACTGGGATCTTCTCCTTTCACTGTGCCTTGTGCAGTTGAAGGCTCTGTCTGTGTTCCTACTGAGGAAGGTATTGAAATTTCTATGTACCTCTCTTCAACTCTTTGAGGAAGGTAGCTCGCTTCAGTGCTCTAATAGATTCTCTCACAGGTGTTCTTTTGACCTGAAGCCCCATTCTGCATCTGGGGTTCTCCATCACTCTTTACCCTGCCATCTAGTCTCCCCCACACATAGGTTCCTGGGGTCCCCGCTATAAAACTTTGCATGGATCTCAGCTCACTTTTAAGTGTTCATTGCTCTCTACCTTTGCTCGATGATGGAGTGACAGGGGTCTTTCCTTTCTGTGGGTATGATTATTCGTAATTTCATCCTCTCAGAGCTCTTTACTGTTAATCCTGGGTTCATAGGTTCATAGGTAGGTACTAGGCTATTGGCCCTAGGGCCTATACAAGCCTAGCCAAAAAGGTGCCCTGGCTTTTGCTACCCAAGAAAATTATTTTCCTATGCCCCTGTCAAGCAGAACCACAGAAGTGATCCCCAGGGTGAATTTCCTATTACCCATCCAATCATCAAGATTTTTCTTGAAGAGTGCTAATGAGGAGCTCTGTTTGACATAGATAGGTAGTCTGTTCCAGGGTATGGGAAGTCTCTGGGACAGGAATCTATCCCTCCAACATGTTCTGTTTATTGTGGTGACAAGGTTTAGGTACCTAGAGCGTGTAGCTCGGAGGGAGTGGGATTTCTTTAAGTGGAGCATGTGCAACAGCTCTGGGTTTGACATAGCTTTGTATGTTAGGCAGAGATCGCCTCTGAGTAGGCGATATGTGACATAGTAAAGCTGCAGTTTTTTCAGATGGTTTGCGTAAGGCATCTGTTTGAGGCCAGTAACCCTCTTTGTGAGGTATTTTTGCGGCCTTTCCAGTTGTTGTAGATGTCTTGTGAGGTACATACCAAAAGGGGAGTTGTACTCTATAATGGGTCTAATGAGTGATGAGTAGAGGGGAACAATTACCTCTTTTTTTATGGATGAGAAACCTTTTGTCATGTAGAAGGATTTCCTGACTACTGTGGCAATGTGATTATCAAAGGAGAGACTACTGTCCACCTGTGTCCCAAGGTCTCTTATCACACTTTCGGTGTTAAATAGACTACCACCTATGTGGTAGTTCATGGGTACAGAGTTTTTACTAAAGGGGATGACAATGCACATTTTGGCATTGAGCTTGAGACCATGGCTTTGACACCAGGCATCTGTCTCAGTGAGGCCCTTTTGTATGATGTCCACATCGTTAGGAGTTTTGTTTATGGCTCCTAGTTTGCAGTCATCTGCAAATTTAGTTAGCCAAAGGCCTTCTGTGTTAGCCTGTACTTCTGAGAAGTAGATACCAAACAGGAGGGGACCCAGGAATTAACCCTGTGCTACTCCTCTTGTCACTGGTCTGATTTGGAGTCTGCTACTTTCACAGTGTGGGTTCTGTCAGTAAGCCAGTTGGCAACCCATCTTGTGACATAGCGATTTATACCTAGTTTAGTGAGTTTGTCTATAATTCCAGAGTGGGGGATGCTTACATAGTTCAGGCCAATCTCTTTATTCCTATGCAGTTGCTAAGGCCTGGAACTCTCTACCCTTGACATTAGATGTCTGAATAGTAAACATACTTTCAAATCCCTACTAAAAGATCATCTATTCAAAACTTGGATATGTTCTTGTACAGAACCAGACTAATTTCACCTATTCCTGACTGTCAACATCCCTAGATCACAGGTGCACTGTGAACCAGGGGTTTAGGCCACCTTGATAGTTATGATTTCTAGTTTATGACCCTGTTTGTCTAGGGAAACTTCTCTTTGAATTTATGCTCAAGCAATTCTATCTATATTTGTTGTATGTCTTTTTTAATTGTTTCTCAATATTCTAACCACTGTATGCCACATCAATTGTAAAACTCTGATTTTTTACTCTTTTTATATGTTTTATGCCCTTTGTATAAAATAGCTATGTTTATATATATTTTTTAATTATTTTAATTATTTTTTTATCATTTTTTTACTATGTATTTGGAGCTTTTCTCCCCGGTCCTCTGCTGAAATGGTCACTTTGTGTCCAGTCAGACTAACCCAGTAAACAAATGGAAAAGAAAATAAAACAAAAACAAGTGCACATTGTTTTCTATTCTCAGAATGGCTACCAATGTATCACAGAAGACATTTGACTACAAATGAGCATACATGCCTTTACTGGAATTTCAAAGAATAAAAGGATGTTTCTTGTTAGTAATGTGTTGAGAATCTGTTACCAAAATATGCCAAAAAAGCATTTAGTTCATTCTAGGTTTTATATGAGTTTTGCTGTGCCTAAAGGTTATGGGGAGATTCACAAGTCCAAAGGACCACATTACTGAAGATAATCTGTATTTTTGACAGTACACTAAAAATTAACAACAGATTGATTGTGGCTGCCTTTCATGTGTTGGTTGGAAAAGGATCATCACTGCTAAGTTACCAAACCTAAAGATACAGAACAAGAAACTGACAGCAAGAGAAATGAGATCTGAGCTATTGTTGAGGGGGTACAGTAAATTAAAGACACAGGCAAACTAAAACTATCAACATGTCAGGCTTCATGTAAACTATTGATCTGACCTACTACACTGCCTTACCAGAGAAAGTTAAATATGAGTTAAAATGCTGGATGAAAAGGACTGGGAAATTGCAGAACAAGAACCTCTGTTTTTCACAGCAGTGACACATCCAATGTCCAAAGGTTCAGATGACTTGGGGATATTATGCATATCAGAGCAATTAACTGAGCCACATAGAAGAAGAGGCATCTTAAAACAGACAATAGAAAACATAAATTACTGACCTGAATAAGGCAACTATATTCATTAAACTGGGCCTGAAGTCAAGCTTCAATCAGCTTTAGCCTTGTCCCAAATGCAGTGAAGGGTCTTTACAACTTTTTCTCTATCTGCTGATTCTTAGAAGTTAAAATGTCTCTAATCTGGTGTTAAATTGTAGTTTCCTATAAATAAAACTAGTAATGCCATAGCCAGCATTGGACATCTGTAAAAGCAACAGTTGCAGGGGGACCTCAAGTTGACTTTTTGCTGGGAAAGGTATCAGGTACCCGAGTCTTATGCTGCAGTCCTAGCAAATTTGCATTACATGCAAACTTTTTTTTTTTTACTAGAAGAGTGACATCACTGTAAGACACAATAAATCAGGTTCATTTTGGCCAAACAAAGGACTTGATTGGTTGCTTTTACCTGTTTTGCAATAGCAGAGATCTCCCGTACTTTGCTGAATGGAACAAGGCATTCCATGCCACAAGTGATGCACTGTATGCACACGGCAATGAGAAGTTACAGTTGTCACTCTTTTCTCCCATTATGGTCAAACATATATGCCACATTGGTCAAAAAGAAGTAATGGATCACAATGTTGAGAAGGAGTCAAGCACATTAAAAATTAAATCACTTTGTTGATTTCAAGTGCCATTTTGTGGATAATTGTATAGAAGGTAACAGAAGTCCAGTACATTTCTCATTTTTGATTACACCCCAGTCATCATCAGTCAAGAACAAATAACTGTTGTTGATAGGTATGCAGATGTTTCAAGCATAATAGCTTTAATCAAGTAACTTTTTTGGGAATTGTGCCTGTGAGCAATGCAACAAGAGGATTCACAGATTCACTTCTTCAGACTCTGCAACAAAGTGACTTGGGCATCAATTCTGCCTGATTGCAGTTTTGAGATTCTGCAGTGCGAGTTCCAAAATGTCAGAAAAATTAATTGCGAACCATAGAACATAACAGTAAAGTGTGTGGAAGTGACGTGGCCTGGAAAGAAATGGCAGCTTAGATCAGTCTCTTTGCCCACCAGCACAGTGAATCGGCAAAAATAAAGCTGTTACAACAGAATTGGGGTGCAGAAATTGAAAGGCCAAATGGCAGGATATTGCAGCAAATGGAAAATGAGTTAATCATTTTAAGGAGACTAATTCTAAAGAAAATCTCATGCTACTGTTTGAGCACCTTTCAATAATTACGCACAACATGGAGTCCTGCCGTTTGACTGTACTGCATGTTCAAGACATGCTTCAAACTGTGCAAAAACAGATTATTGCTGCTTGGAAGGTAAAAAAAAAAACAGAAGAAAAACGAAATAACTGCAGAATCATATAAACAGCACAGGTTATTGAGGAAAGTACACTTGTTACAAATAAAGAAAGATGTTTTGAAAAGCAGAAGTCAGAGATGTAATGTACAAATTATTGGCATCCCAGAGAATGTAAGCATGTCAGATTTTTGTGGAATATATGGTCAGAAAGGGGATGAAAATATCGCCAAACTTCATTTTCAAAATAGGACAGATTTATAGAGTTGGAATGAAGAAAACTGAGGTGGAATCTCCCAGGCAAGTGCCTATGGCCCTCACCTTATTTCTCACGACACAATATCTTTGTTATAGTAGGAAAAACAAGAGTCTCCTGTGGCAAAAAATTCATATTAAATTTAGGACTTTTCTGCAGATTTGCTTCAAAACTACAAAGAAGCAGATTATTTAAGAGAAAGCTAATTGAAATAGGTTTCCTGAAAACTGTAGTATACCCTGCCCTATTGATGATATCAATCTGGGACAATATAAGGAGATATACAGACACAGCAGATGCATGGCAGTTTTATAAAATAGAAACAAACTCCTTGGAAAAGACTGGAACACCTTATAATGTTTAAGGCAATGGAATATGAAGCAAATAAATCCAGAAGAACAGAAGATGTGCCATATACACATACAGTGAAAAAAGCAGGCTATGCAACAGGAATGTACTATGCACAGTATAGCGAGAAGTCTTCCAGAAAAGATGTAGAGATTTCCAACTACAGCAGAAGCCAAAAATATAAGAGGAAGGCCACACAGACGGAATGTCATCCTGGAGCAGCAAAAGGTACAAAATGTTGAAAATAACCAGAAATCGTCAGAATCCCAGTCACAGCCAAGTGAGACAAGCACCTCTGCCAGTAGTAATAAAACAGGAGCTATAGAGATCAGTGCTGTGCAGAACAAATAATAAGATGACATAATATCACATATGCAGCAGTGTAGAGAAGGATGTGTCTCCAATTCAGACGCACAAGATGAATATTGTGGCACACTAAGGGAAGTATGCAAAAACTCATCTGTAGTGCTACATCTCCACTGACCAGCTGATGGTTTGCAGAAATTGGAGGAGAAGGACACTTGAAAGCAAATGTAACCAGTGGATCTGCTAACTGTTAAAAGTATTCTGGTGGAGTTTTCCTGCGCTGTCAAATTGCATAAGCAATGAAATAGTAACAAAGGTATGTTGGACAGTATGAAGTGAGGCTCCGAACAAGAAAATAGTTTACCATCTTTAGGTTTTCAGTGATGCTTGAGTGTGTTTTTTCTTTTCCTTATTTCATGGAAACAAGACTTATGGAAGTTACAAGAATCTGTCTTAAGTAAGTGTGATTCTGTTTCATGTGATGGCCATTTGCTAACAAAATAACACTAGTTGTTTATACATAGCGTAACACATGATATAGCATACTAATAATACGTTTGTTAGTGGCTTACAGGATTGAGTCACTGTAATATGTCATGCGATCTCAAAGTTCTTAATGAAGTTCAGATTTTATTACAAGTTGTCTCTGGAATTTGAAGAATATAATCAACACTGACACTGTTTTATCTTAGAGTTTGGTGATTATGAAAATGTAATGTAGTCAATAAGTGTGCATGATGTAATGTTTATAATGCATTGTACATTAATTAAAAGCTCATTTCTGTAAGGCAGACACTCTACAGCAGATATAATATGTGTTAAACATTTATTTTGAATGTATGTAAGTCGCGTCTTTCATGGTAAAAGAAGACGTGCATATTAGGGGAAGAGACTATCAAGTGCTGGGGGGGCATAGAAGAAATAAGATTGCCTGCTCATTTTTTTGCTTCCTTTGCAAAGCAAGTTAAGGGAGAAGACCCCATGATGGGTGTAGGAATATAGAATGGACAAAGAAATTATACACCTGTCCTTTGGGTCGGTTTACCCTAAAATAGCTGAGGGGGAGTGGGACCAAGACATAGGGAAGATAATGGAGGTAAGGAAAATAGGATACAACAGGCGAGCACTGCATATTAATTTCATATCCTAGAATGTGCGAGGTGTTCTCATCCTGTAAAACATAAAAGGATTTTTCAGAAGCTAAACATTTTGAATGTTCAAGTAGCCCTCTTACAGGAGACTTTACTAAAGATCAGAGAGGCATGTAAGATGCAACAACAGGAATTCACATACATGGTGATGAACCATAAGGCAGGTGGAGGGAGGAGAGGGTTGGTAATTTTTTTTATAAAAGTTAAAACTGAAATATAAATAATTAGTACAATGTGGGGTGGATTAGATGGAGAAGTTGAATTCAGAATAAAAAAATTGAGAAGTAATATGTATGCCTATAATACTGATGATTCAACATTTTTGAAGGCTATTTTAATAATTAGGAACAGCGGAGGAAGGATATAGAAGAATAAAGGATTAGATCAGGGTGAAATTAGACTAAAAAATCTTCACCAGGTGAAATCAGACCAAAAAACTTCACCAAGGCAAACTATACCCTCCTAGGTGAAGGTAAAAATGCATTCAAGCCCCACCTCATGCTGGAAAATGACTATGCTGAAGTTTCCACTTAAGCCATGTACAATCACTTGCATGAGTGTATAAACGTAGCTGTACAAAAATAGAATCAAAGCCAGAACCCCAAGTTAAAACAAGCTGCCGTGGTGGATATTCAGCATCAACAAACTGTACCATAAATGCAAAAAGTTGTTATCCAAGAAAACGAAGGCCAAGACCCCAACAATGGAAAAGCACCCTCCTTAGCCTTAACAGGCAAATAAAACAGCTTGTCAAATTCTCCAAGGGTTCCTTTGAGGGAAACTTAACAAGTACAGCCAAAGATAACCATAAGGCCTTTTGCAGCTATGTACATAACCTAAAGGGTAGGTCCCAAGCATCTGCAGAACTAGTGGCCAATGGTATCACAAACACTGAACCCACAGAGATAGCAAACCTGCTAGCAGATAGTTTTGGTAAAAATTTCACTTCCTTATCCCCTACTAACATACAACAAACCTTCCCTCCAAGCTTCCCCCCACCCTACATATCTGAAGAACATGTCCTCAAAGCCTTGTCTAAGGCAAAAAACATAGCCTGTCTGAGACCAGGTGACATTCCAGGCTGTCTTCTAAACAAGCTAAAACATGAACTAGCATTACCACTAAGTACCCTTTTCAATCATAGCCTAACCACAGGATTTGTTTCTGTGGAATGGAGAACACTAACAGTCATTCCTCTCCACAAAGGTGGCCTAGCAACAGACCCAGGGAATTACAGACCCATAAGCCTGACCAGCCTCATCTGTAAGGCCATGGAACATATAATCATTAACGCCATGGAATGTATCATTATGGACCTCATAAATAAAGACATAGATGATCTTCAAACCCTGGAGCCTGTCCAGTTCAGCTTTATGAAAGGCAGATCCTGCCTGTTAAATCTGGTGGACGACTTTGAAAATGTGACCAAGGCCACTGACAAGGGCAAATCTGCACACACAACATACCTTGACTTGGCAAAGGCTTTCAGCACAATCCCACATTCAGGCATTACCAATAAACTTAGGAAACTGAATATAAACTCTTTTGTTGTAAGATGGGTTGCCAACTGACTCACAAACAGGACACACACTATCAAAATGAGCAACTCCACATCAACCAACAGACCCTTTACCAGTGGAATGCCACAGGGGTCAGTGCTGGGACCCCCTACTGTTTGGTATATACTTCTCAGAAGTTCAGATCAAAACTAACAGTTCTGGCTGACCAAGTTTGCAGACAACTGCAAACTAGGTACTATCACTGAATCCCCAGATGATGTCACTCAGACCAACGACTGGTATATTAGTCACAGTCTCAAACTGAATGCAAAGAAATGCAGCATCATTGCCTTTGGTACAATGTCCCTTCACACTATCAAATGAACAACAATACCCTAAGTACCCACGAAGTAGTGAGGGACCTGGGATCACAAGTTGACTGCAACCTTAACTTTCACCATCATGTATTTACTCTAGTAAGGAAAGCTTTCTACATAGCACACTTGATTAAAAAAGGCATCAACTTGAGATCAAAAGAAGTTATAACCCTCCTATACTCAGCACTTATCTGACCATAATTGAGTATAATGCCTCATTCGACAAGTACCGTGCTTAGCATATGCAGCAATTGGAGAGACCTCAGAGGTTTCTAACAAACAAGATCAAGGGGCTCCAGCATGTGCCTTACACAGGCCAACTAAAGTCTCTGTCACTATACTCTGTATCATACATCCTTCTTAGGGAAGATTTATGCCTGGCCTATAGAGCAATCCAGGACCCATATCTAATGACCTTGCTGCATATCCATAAATCAAATGTGACTAGGGGTACCTGTTCCAGGGGCCTAAATATGGCCTGCAACTTAAATGGAACATGCTGGAGGGACAGATTTATCTCCCATTGACTGTTGCATCTTTGGAACAGGCTACCAATTCATGAGAAATTGAGAATTTCTGTGACACTGTTCAAGAGGAACTTGGAGTGGATGGGGCACCGTAAATTCTTCCTGGGGATAGTGCCCGCAACCCTCCTGGACATGGGCAGTCATCACTAAATGCAATCTTGGATACTGACTAGCATTTCTATGGTATTACATTGGGATAAAATGGCTAGGCTTAAAATGACCTCCGGGTTGATACCATAGTAACCTGCTATGATCCTATGATCTCCTATATACAAGTAGTTTAGGGGGAACTTCAGTGTTACTTTCTGACCTGAATATGATTGGTTACAAGTTAAAAAGATAAGGCTTAGTAAAGGTTGAAGGAACACACAAATCAATCCAATCTAATGGACAAATGGAAGACCATGGGTGGAGGGTGGAGTTATCATTTACTTTTTTTGAGGATGGAAGATGCGTGTGTGTGTATGTGTCTTCGTGTATAGTGTGTATACCTCTGTATTTATTTGTATTTATGTCAATGTGTATATTGCCTGTAGATTTATATTTGTTTTTTTTGTGGGTTTCTGTGTCTCACGTTGTCATGTGTGTATATCTCTGTGTCTCTTTTTGAACTTTGCATTGTGTCCCTGTGCCTCTGCATGTGGGGTGTGTACCTTTCTCTGTATGCTTATTTCTGTGGTGGTTTGTGTGTGTGTGTGTGTGTGTGTGTGTGTGTGTGTGTGTGTGTGTGTGTGTGTGTGTCTGACTCTGTGTATCATCTCTGTCTCTATCTCTCTTTTTCTCTGTGTGATTCTGTTTCTTGTGTGCACATCTGTACTGCTGTGTCTTTCTGGATGTCTGGCATTTGGAAGAAAAAAAAACAGTAAGCTCCTGACCAAGAAGAATCTTGTCTGCCACAATGTTCTTTGGCCTCAAACGTGATAAACAATTAAGTGCAGCCATACCCCCACCTGGAAGCAACCAATACTTAAGCAATGTAACATGGTTCTCAGTTTCTCTCATAAAAGGAAAACCAGGATTTAATTTCACAAGTCAGATCACTTAAAAGGGAAAAACAGTATCGCAATTTACTAGAATTACTGACTAAAGACTTAAAAAGCTTACAACACTTTATCCAGATAATACAATCTAGGATCAGAAATACAAGAAAAAGAAAAAAGAAAAAAAAACACCAATTTTAAACACCTTAATGATTTAAAATGGTGAAAACAAATGCAAACTATTAACTTATTTGAGAAAGCAAGAAGGAAAAACTGCTAAAATAGATACAGGCTGTTAAAATAAACTTAAAACAGATAAAGAATGCAGATTTCCTGCCACACAACTCTTAAATTTTAGCCACTTAACCTCTTGTTTGATAGCCTTTTTTAATGATCATATCCTAGGACTGAGTAAAGGAGTACCTTACAATATTCTGTGCTACTGAGATGTGTTTGAGAAAAGTATGGGAATCTAACCTTTCCTTGTCATATTCTAGTATCCTAGGTCTGATGACTGAAATAATGTATTTTGCTTTTCCATATCCCATATTATCCTACATCTGAGCTCCAAATATGGTACCTTACCTTATCCAGTGTTGGTATCCTGGTCTGAACAGAGCCAGATTATAGCCAACTTGGCCCTAGACAGGATAATGGACCTGCCCCTACCACCCCATAGCCATTCCAATGTCCCATTACTTGTCTGTTTTTCCCCAAATTCCATAAACATTGCTCAAAGCTGTTAGCATGTATACTATTTGTCTGTTAATGAAAATGTGAGAGAACTCCTGATAATACTTAAAATCAAACTAAAAACTGTCCATACAGTGCATAGTTATTCAGGCAAAGTGCTATACTTTAAGCAAAGTCCAAGTGTTATTCATAGGATTATAGGATCATAGGAAGTTACTAGGCTATTGGCCCTGAAGCCCTTACAAGCCTAGCCAAGAATTTAGCCAATATTCCAACAAGTCAGCACCCTATGCCACTGTCCAGCAGGGACATAGGTGGAATCCCAGGAGTGTATTTTCTGTTCCCCATCCAGTTATCCAGGTTGTGCTTAAAAAGATTTAATGAGGTACTCTGCCTTACTTGGAGAGGGCATCTATTCTAGCAAAATGGGGATTCTCTGGGACACAAATCTGTTCTGCCAACAAGTACTATTGATGTCACAGACCAGGCTGAGGTCATGCATGCAGGTTACTTGAGTGGATCTTGACTTGCAGATATGCAGCAGTCCCATCAGGGTGGGGGTCTGTGATTGTTTTGTATGCCAGACAGAGGTCACCTCTGAGGAGTCTGTAGGGGACTGAGTAGAGGGACAGGGCTTTTAGCCTATCTATTTAGGGTAGATGTTTGAGGCCCTGGATTATCCGGGAGAGAAATCTCTGTGGCCTCTCCAGCTGCTGCGTGTGCTTTGTGAGGTACACACCAAAAGGGCCATTGTACTCAATAATCAGTCTTATAAGGGAAGAATACAGTGATGTTATGACCACCTTGTCTCTGGATGAGATACCCTTACTAATGAAGCATATGGTGGTCAAAAGTCAGTTTGCTATCAACCGGGGTTCCCAAGTCCCTCACAACTGATTGCATGCTTAGTGTCTTATCAATGTGATAATTTGTGGGGAAGTCATTCTCCATAAAAAGGATGATGATGCATTTTTTGGCATTCATTCTGAGGCCATGCTTCTGCCACCAGTCATTTGTTTGGGTAAGACTCTCTTGGAGGATGTCCACACCACTAGAGGAATTGATGACAGCACCCAGCTTTCAGTCATCTGTAAACTTGGTCAGCCATAGCCCACTAGATTTGGTCTACACCTCTGAGAAGTGTATCTCAAACAGCAAGAGACTCCATGACCAATCCCTGGGGTACACCGCTTGTTACAGGTCTACTACTTGAGGTGACTTCCCCTATTTTGACTAGGTGGGTTCTATCAGTGAGCTATTTTGCTACCCATCTGGTAACATATGGAATGATGCCTAGTTGATAGAGTTTATCTATTATACCTGAGTGGGTAACAGTAGTGAAGGCCTTGGCCAGGTCAAGTTAGGTGGTGTGCACCATTTTCCCTCATCCATGGCCTTGGTGACTGTCTCAAAGAAGTCCACCAAATTTAACAGGCATGACCTCCCGTTGACAAAACCAAACTGTGTAGGATCATGTCTGGAGGTTGCCAATGTCCTTGTTAATGAGATCCATGATAATCTGTTCCATGGCCTTGCAGATCAGGCTAGTTAGGCTGATGGGTCTATAATTTTCTGGATCTGTGGATGCTACACTCAGCTGGGAAGAAGTCAGTACTCAGACTTTGGTTGAATTGAGTGACTAATGATGCTGCAAGTTCCTGCTTGAGTTCTTGTACGATGCAGCCTGGGATGTTATCGGGTCCCATGGAGGCTGTGTTTGTTGCCTTTGAGAGACAGACTAGGTCATGAAAGGTCCTTATAAATGCCCATCTTTCTGAGTAATACATAAAAATCTGTGTGATACCTTATAACATATAACATTTGAAAAGGAGAAACCATGAAAAACTGCAATTAGATAAGAAATGCCTTCTAGTTTCTGCAGCATAAAGGCACATAAGAAAAACAAAACACTCATTAGAAGCATAAATGCTAGGTCGCACTAACATCTGCTTCCTTTTCCTTACATTTGTATTGTTTAATTGGTCCGTTACTTCTGAATGAAGCTAAGACATGCAGTCCATAAAGATTCTGATATTCAGTACAAATTCAAGAATGTTACATTCAAATTATACCAACAGGCCCCAGGATTCAAGAAACTCCTTGCAGGAATGGTGCTATTCCTGCAAGGAGTGAACCATGTCCGTGGCTGCATAGCTTTAACAGCAGCGCACCTTGCATATTTATGAAGGCGTCCCACTGCTGAGGCTAAGTGGACACAGACACAACTGAGTGCAGGAGGTGTGTTTAAGTAGTGCACACACATCTAACACAACCCCTGCACTCGTAAAGTGCATACAGCACTTTGTAAATGCTTTTCAGTATCTGCAGACACTGAAAACAAATAAAATATTTTCAGTGTCTGCGGACACTGAAATAAACAAGAGATCCTGAAATAAATGCATGGGGTGTGTAACAGGTACTGTCACATATCCTCTGCATTGTCAAAGTGCTGTTTGACACTTTCCAAGTGATTTTAGTGTACTGTCACACACCCCTGCATTGTGAAAGAGCCGTACGGCCATACCCATCAACTTTACAGGTTTTCAGAGAATACCCAGATGCCTGCCTCACATATCTCAACCTCTTAGAGCAAGAAACTGTGCAAAGCCATACATAATGGGGGGACAAAGGGCCAAAAATATGGGTACTGTTTAAATATTGCTGTTACAAGCTTGGGAAGTTGATAGAATAACAGATTTTGAATTAGCATGTTTTTTTGAAGGTATGAAGTCTGAAACCTAAATGTCTGTCATTATTGTCTGACTTAAACCCTGAGTGATTTGCCAATGATGTGCTAGACTCCCATCCATCAGAAAAGTCATGCTAATGCAAAACCTATTATTCTAACAACTTTCTAAGTTAGTAAGAGCAATATTTAAATTATGTCCTTATGTTCCCCTTGCAATTGCCCTTAGTGTGACTCTCAAGGATTATTGATACTTGTAAATAAAGTGGTTTCATTAATTCCCCCCTTTTTTCATTCTAAGGTATGTTTAAGCATAGCTGAGTGGGTTTGCATGTTAGGGGCCCTCTGCTCAGCATTGCTTAAACATTTCATAGCAGCTAAATAAAATGTACAGCTGAAAACTCAAAGATCAGATAATATAGGGGTTAGCATCCCAGCTTTGCATGCAAGCATTCATGATTTGAGTACCAAAACAAACACTTTATTTTTACATGGGAAACCACTGTTAAAACTTTTATTTTTGTTGTAAATTATATAGTAATTGATATTTGTTAACCGGGGTAGTCTATCTGGTTCAAAATGTAAGCATGAGTGCATATAAGTTGTGCAATCACCCATATATACACAAGTGTCCCATACATGAGTTACACCCCAGGGTAATGTAATGAAAGCACATAGAGGGATGTCATGTAAAGTAAATCTTATACACGTAATAAAATGTCAGTAATGATTAATTAAGTCATAGTTCTGATTTTTTTAAATGAAAAGTGAACAATGATTAGCAGTGGTCAGCTCTGCTTAGCCAGTTTAAGCATTGCTTAGATGTAAATACTAAGCAGCAGTCAGCTTAGCTAAGTGAAGTTGCACACTGGTAAGCACTGCTCACCAGTTTCTCCTTTAAGCAGTCTTCAGCTCAGCTTAGTGGGTTTGCACACCACTTAGCAGAGCTTAGCATTTTCAAAATGGTCCAATGCTGACAAAGGGCAGGAATATGGCCTTATTTAAACCATGCAGGCAGGAATACAGCCAGAACCTGTTGTAGTCTTAGCTGTGCAGAAACTGTCAGGTTTTGGTGAGGGCTCACACTTTTGGGTGCAGTGCTGGGGCGTTTTGGAGTCCAGAGTCATGGCTGGTCTCCTTATATCAAACCATGATGAGAGACTGCTGCAGGGCCAGTACCAGGGCTCACAGTATAAAGCAGAGGCCTGGGACCATCTCGCACATGACCTCACCAGTGCCACTGGTATCCCCTGAACTTGTGAGCAGGTATGGCATCATTATGCTGACCTAAAGCAGAGGAAGGGGGTGCTTTTGGCCCAGTGGATCCACGATACCTGTGAGACCCATGGTCCAGCAATTTGTATGTATCTCAGATATAGCTGTACCAAATTCTAGCCTGAGTATGTCATAGACAGGTATACATAACATTTGTTTCTCAATGCTACAGCTGCAGCAGAGAGGGTTAGCAATACTGAAGCCCATGCAGACAGACTGAAATGGATGCACCGACAGGCTGGTGAGTTCAGATCAATCTTGCAGTATATAGTGTCATAAAGTATGAGGAGTACATTTGATTAGTACCAGCAGGTATACTGTGTACTATGTCTAATGAATAAATTACATTTTTCACACTAATATTGATTCACAGGATATCCATTCATAAAAGTGTCATTTCACTGTAATAAAGATTTATACTAGAAACTGTTGTTTACTCTGGTACATTGTTGTAGAGATAGAATGTGTACAGGTTCTGCACATCAAATATGGCATTGACAGCATGAATTAACTGAGGCATGGTTCGAATCCAGGGAGTGGTACTGAGATGTTTGCATATATAAACCCAAGAAATCATAAATATTTGTAGAAACAGTCAGGTAGTGTTAACATATATTTTCTCCACAGGTCATACAGGTAAGGAAATGTTTGTAGTAGCTGTATGAAGGGTATAGTAATACACCATGTACAACTGTTCCACTGTCCAACACCATGCACTCTTTCCGATACATGTCTCTCAAGTGTCACACTGCCACAGCTAGTGGTCACTGCTGCCAATAGCCTTGGACACAAATAGAAATCCAGGTGAAGTATGCCAGTAGCACACTCCCACAACATCAGTGCATAGTTCCCCATCTTTCTCAGATATATAACCCTGACATGTACCAGTCCCCTCTAGTAATGTACCCAGAGTTGTCAAAGTTTGCTACATGCCATTCCGGGTTGACAGTTTAACAGGAATGTATGTGCTACAGAAACTATGAGCCATAGATAGAAGTAAAGGGAGGGAAGACCTGTAGAGTATTGAACACTCCTGTTGTAATAAATGGAGTTTGAGTGTCCAAATTAGTCTCCAAAATCTGCACAAATGCACAGCTGTTGCTGTACAAGAAATGGACAGCTATGGTCCTTTTCTACACCCATCCTGCACATCCCTAGCTGCCTGTCACATTGTTTTCCCCACTGCTAGCCCCCATTTTACCACTTTCCTATCACTCTGTTTTTCTTTTCTTTATTTAAAATTAGCACGGGTGTAATCGGGAATAAGTGTAGCTAAGTGAAGCTAAGCAGTCTTAAGCATGTGTTAGCATCATGCAAACCTACTTAACAACTGCTTAAAACTGCTTTAATCACTCTGTCTCCATCAGCTCCCATTCTGTCCAGCAACAAAACAATTACCATGCCAAGTCTTGAACCCAGGACCTTGCACACTACAGTCAGAGCTATGTACCACTATACCATTTGAGCTGCAGGAATTTCTGATGCTTTTTCAAACATATCATGCAGTAAAGTCATTCAACAGTAGGGAAAAACTCTGTGGAATCAGTCAGGTTTTGTAAATATGTAAATATATATATATATATATATATATATATATATATATATATATATATAGATACACACACACACACATACATATATATGTGTGTGTGTGTGTGTATGGAGATACATGATAAACATATACATATATAGTTTGATATATATGTATTGTATGTATGTATATATCTATATATATATATATATATATATATATATATATATATATATATATATATATATATATATATATATATATATATATATATATATATATATATATATATATATATATATATATATATATACACACATAACATGTAGTGCAGTCATAACTCAGAACCATACCTCTCACCCTCTTAGTGCAAGAAATTTGGACAAAGACTGTCAAAATGGGACAACAATGGGCCAAAAATACGGACATATTTTAAATATTACTCTTATAAATTTAGAAAGTTGCTAGAGTAACAGGGCTTGTGTCATCATACATTTTCTGAAGGATATGAGGTCTGAAACTGAAATGTATCTCATTATTTACTGACATAAATCCTCAGATCATCACAGAGATTTACCAGAAAAATACAAATAATTTGTGGAACAGACCAAATATATGAGCCAAAAACCTGGACATTCTGTAAAAATCTGGGCATGTAAGAGGCATGCTCAGAACCCTTTAGTGCAATGAATCTGGACCAAGCCTGACAAAGTGGGTGGACAAAGGCATGAAAATATGGACATATCTGAAATACTTGAGTTGATACTGTAAGCTGAGAAAGTTGCTGCAGTAACACCATCTGTTCTAACATATATTGACTGAAATATCACAAGTCTGGGACTCAATTGCTTCTCATTAGTTAGTGACTTCAATCCGTACATCATCCCACTAATTTGTCAGAAATACACAACAGTTATGGGGACCAGACCAAAGATATGAGCCAGACAACTGGACATCCTATGAAAATCTGGACATAACATAACATTAGGGAAACTACATTGAGCTGCCAAGCATGTCACCAAGCAACATCCAAACTACAGTTAGACTGACACAACACTACCCCAAATCAGCTATGGGGAGTTACACATGCACTTGCAAATATATCAGGCACTACAGGGATGTAACAATAGTGAAAGACAGACACTGGTGTGAAAGTGCATACCCACAACCAATTACACCACAGTCACAATGACATACCAGTAAGCCAATTGAACACTAGAGTATAATGACTGTGTGAACAAAAATTTCCTGTTTGCCACTCACACACCATGCCTACATATACTGCCTCAAGTCACAGTGTAGTAGGAATCCTGAGGTGGTACGGGACATGTCTCAGTCTGCCCCCATAAACATGCAAAGCTGATATACCACCAGAACCTGGAGTAGCATGAACACTCGGATAGAAAAGGTTCCATGACACTCATATCTACCCCCTCCCTACACAGCCTAACTAACATTTACACACAACACTGCTACACAGTCCTGACAGCCCGTTAACAATGGCCAGACAACACAGACCTCTCAACTGTACAGATTCCCACAGAATGTCCAGGCTTTGGCCTCATATATATAGCCTCTTCCTGATAACATGACTGGGATTGTGCTACATCACTGGGACGATATCAAGAATGAAGGCACTAAATAATGAGATACCATACCTATCAAACTCTTAGTGCATGACATCTGGACAAAGCCTGACATGACTAGATGACAGGGGCCCAAAAACAGGGGCATATTTGAAATATTGCTGTTATAAACTGAGAAAGTTGCTGGTGTTACAGGGTTTGTTATAACATATATTTTCTGAGAGATATGAAGTCAGAAACACAAATGGATATTAGCATTTACTGTCTGCAATCCCCAGAGTATCCTACTGATTTGCCAAGAACAAAAACTGTCTGTGGAACAGACTAAACATAAGAGTCAAACCTATGGCCATTCTACAGATAGCCCTACATTTGAGAGTTATGTCATCTACATAACACTGTCAGATTTGAAATCATGCAGAAAATGCATGTCTAGGCAAACCCTGTTAAACTAGCATTCTTACAACTGTATAACAGCAATACCTACATTCTGTCCCTAAGTCTGGAAGTGGAACCTTCTCTTCCATTTGGTGGTCTGTCTCCACGTCTTGTTGTAAGAGGTATGTTTACCTACCCTCTGTGATGCTGTAGTTCACACAACTCCATGATGTTCTCTTCACAGGCAAGGAAAAGAGGCAATGTTCACATGGAGTACTCAATTATAGGAGTGTGTTGCCATGCCACTGGCTATTGGAATAACAACACAGCTGTTCAGCAAGCAATTAGCAAGTGGGGGACACCAACTGATGCACAGGCCATCACCTGCTCATAAGCATTGCCTACATAAGGCAAGCTGCAGCCTATGCAAAACAGGTCTATTCCTCTGCATGTGTACATACAGAGCGAGAGAGAGAGAGAGAGAAAGGAGATTTGAGAATACTTAGAAAAAAGGTATGTCAAACAAGTCAGCATGTAATGGAATGCAGTAGGGGGCATGCAATAATGGGAAATAGGAGTTTAAACAAATATGTTTCAACAAGACTTGTGGTACTGATATATTGCTGATCAGTACCTATGGCCATAGCATCTGTCTCTGTCTGGAGTGATATAGATCAAAGCTCAGGCCCCTGAGTTACCCCAGGAAAGGACAGCTCACATATGACTACTACTGGAGTGTCTGTTGAACAATACTGACTGTGACACTGCTAGGCCAGCTACTGGGATGTTGTACATATCCATATGTTACGCGATACATGTTTGCTTACAAATCAGAGACCTATACAGGGTATGTGTATAGTAAACTACTGTTGCAGAAGTGTGTGTTGAACTGCATGTGATATACTGAGCTCATACCATTCACCTGTCCAGTGTTCTGCACACTGAACACATGTGTGCCTCATATTTGTAGTCATTTACTCATAGAGTTGTGTTATGTCTGGCAAATCACTGGCAAATCTGTGAAGACTGACATCAGAACATAATAGCATATATATGAATGTCGGACATCCTCCAGGGTATTTCTGTGAATGCAAAGCCTACTGTGCTATCAACTGACTTAAGTGTGTTACAGCAATATTAATAATGTGTCAATGATTCTGGGCTATTGCCCCCCATTTACGGGTGCCATCGTCCAGATGACATGATCTAGCAGGTTGAGAGGTATGACTGAGCAGCAGGAGTGTAAATACAGTGTGCCATACTGACATAGAACAGAAACGTATATCAGGTATTACCTGTGCACAGGTATGTATGAGTAGGTGTAGCTGGAAGCCTCAAAACAACAGGCATGAGATGCAAAAGTTCAGGTAAATAAGCTGTACAGGTGTGTGATCTTATAGTTTCAGTGCATCCAACAGACATAAATGTCTACAGTTACTGGTTGTTGCTTTGCCCTGACGCAGAAATGGGTACTAGAATAAGCATGATTATCAGGTTGAAATTGGAGAAGGGTCCAGCTGTGTTATGACTTTGTGTCCATGCCTACTACAAACAGCTATATGAGCACCTACATAGCTGCATGGATTCATCAATACCTGACTCTTAAAACCCGCCTCCACCAAGGTAGAGTAATCCTCTTTGGTGGACAGCAGCAATACACAAACCACATAATAGTTCACTATTGTACAGGGCCAAGTAGGAGGCAAGAGCACCAACTTGGAAGTAAGTCCACCTTTTTCCTGAACAAGCATATAAGGTCACAGGTGAATCACTGTAAGGCTAATTATGAGTAAGAATTGGACACATCCACCTAGGACAATCACAAGGCTGTCTTCACATATGTCTTCAGTCTCAGAGGCAATAACCCAACCCACCCTGTACTGGTGGTCAATCACACCACATACATACATGCCATAGCTTTTGCTAACCCGCTGCAGACAGGTTAAGTGAAAACATCACCCCCTGTCCCCCCATCAGTATAGGAGGATATGCACAGCACCCGCACCCCTCCCCTCATAATCAGGGAGCAAGTCCATAATTCCTACCCAAAGGCAACAAAATAAAGTCTCCATGGGACCTGATAACATCCCTGTCTGCATCCTACATGACCTCAGGCATGTGCTTCCAGCCCCATCACACATTGTAGTCAAACAAAGCCTGAGCACCATCGACATCCCATCTGCATGGAAAATGGCCACTGTCATCCCTCTACACAAAAGTGAGTGATGAATGGAGGATTATGCAATTTACTGGTCCTTACTGGGGAGAAAATGACACATCAGAACTAGGAGTACAATTTACTGGTCCTCACTGGGGTGAAAATGACACATCAGAACTAGGAGTACAATGCAAGCTCATACTGTGCTAATAACTGACAGGGGTATGCTGTGGTTGTAAGTGGTGGCTAATGCTAGTCAATGTTGATGTGCAGGTTCTGTAAATAACGTTGACCTATGTATGAGGTCCTCTGATGTGTTTCCTTGATTATGTCTTCCAGGTGAAATGCAGCATGCCAGACAGCTGCCCTACACAGAAGCAGAGATAGCAGCCATACTGGACAGCATAATCCAGCACTGTGGGGTGATGTTTGGCCATAGCCAACAGCATCTGTGGGAGAGGACCACCCTGTGGGATGACCTCATCCACAGGGCAAACAACATGGGTCAGCATGCAAGAATGTATGAACAGGTCAGACATCGTGTGGCTGGTGAAGGGCTGATTCCATGGCCGTGTAGCCACAGGTGGGGGGCCCTGCTACTCAGGCACCACTTACACCTATGGAATAGCTCCTTGCCAACTTTGGGGCAGCCACCACACACCAACATCAGAGTCAAGACAACCACATGGTGGAGGTGGGTGGCACCCAGACAAGAGGTGAGGAGCGTGAAGGTAAGGTCCCAGTGGACATTGATTGACTACTGTAGCAGCCATACTGGCATCTATAGAGTATGTAGCTGTATATGGCAGGTCAAAACGCAGTTGTGGGTAGGGTTTTGTAATGTACAGAAGTCCATATCAATGGTGAAGGACAGCAAATTGTGTAGTAACGGAGCTGGTACTGTACATGTGCAGAAAAGCAGCATTCATCTTGTACCAATGTCACATGTGAGTCTGCTGACAATACGTCTTTTCCACAACTACATAGGGCCCGCTTGTCTGGATGTGGGACAGCAGCCTGAAGCCAGCGAATATGGAATTGTCTTGTTGTGGCTAACCAATACCCCAGACATGTTAAGGGCATGCATTTTACCATGCACACAACTATTAGTCTTATCCATATTGCGATATGTGCGTGTTCACTTGTGGTGGGGTTAACTGCATTGCATCACAGTGGTCATCACAGGGGGCTATTTGCAGGAGATGTAACATATCAGTAGCATACCTCACAACCTGTCAGTGTAAGAAATCTGGACAAAGACTGATAAAATGGGGGGGGGACAAAGCCCCCAAAATACGGACGTATTTTAAATATTACTCTTATACAGTGGATATAAAACGTGTAAACACCCCTGTTAAAATGCCAGGTTTTGTGATATACAAAAATGAGACCACAATAAATAATTTCAAAACCCTCCCCACCTGTGATGTGACCTATACCCTATACAATTCAATTGAAAATCAAACAAATCTGTTAGGAGAACAAATATGAAAAATAAAAAGTGTACAATAAACTGGATGCATACATGTGGACAGCCTTACACTAATACTTTGTTGAAGCACCTTTTGATTTCATTACAGCAGTCAGTCATCTTGGGTACACCCCTGCCATCAATTAAAGAGACTCTGATTAACACCAAATAGCGGTCAGCTGTCTTAGAAGGATTTTCCTGACATTTACTCAGTTGCCTGCTACAGCAAAAGCCATGGTTCACAGAGAGCTTACAAAGCATCAAAGGGATTTCATTGTTGAAAGGTATCAGCCAGGAGAAGGGTACAAAAACATTTCCACAGCATTGCATATACCATGGAACATAGTGAAGACAGTCATCAAAAAGTCAAGGAAATGTGGGACAGCAGTGACGTTGCAAAGAACAGCACATCCCTCCACACTGATGAAAAGACAAGACAAAAACTGGTCAGGGCAGCTGCCAGAGAACCTACAGCAACACTGATGGAGTTGCAGGAATGCCTGGCAACTACTGGTTATGTACTACACGTGACAACAATCTCCCATATCCTCCATGTGTCTGGGCTATGGGGTATGGTTGGAAGATGGAAGCTTTTTCTCACACAGAAAAACATCCAGGCCTGGCTAAAATTTGCAAAACAAAAATCAAGTCTCCCAAAAGCATGTGGAAAAATTTGTTATGGTCCAATGAGACCAAGGTTGAACTTTTTGGGCACAATTCCAAAAGGTACATTTGATGCAATAACAACACTTTGCAACATCATCCCCATGGTGCAGCATGGTGGTGTCAGTGTCATGCTTTGGGGTTGCTTTTCATGAGCTGGAACTGTGGCTTTAGTAAAGGTTGGCAGAATTATGAACAGTTGCAAATACCAGTCACTTTGGGCCAAACCCTTCAGGCATCTGCTAGAAAGCTGAAGATGAAGAGGAAATTCACCTTTCAACATAATGACCAGAAGCATACATCCAAATCAACAAAATAATGGCTTTACCAGAATGCAATTAAAGTTTTGGAATGGCCCAGCCAGACCCCAGACCTAAATCCAGTAGGAAATCTGTGGGGTGACCTGAAGAGGGCTGTGCACAAGAGATGCCCTCGCAATCTGACAGATTTGGAGGGCTTTTGCAAGGAAGGGTGGGCAAATATTGCCAAGTCCAGATGTGCCATGCTAATAGACCCCCCTACCCAAGAGGACTAAATGCTGTAATGAAATCAAATGGTGCTTCAACAACATATTAGTTTAAGGGTGTGCACACTTATGCAACCAGCTTATTGTGCATATTTTATTTGCATATTTTAGCCCTAACAGATTTGTTTTTTGATGTAATTGTACAGGTTATAGATCACATTACAGGTGGGAAAAGTCTTGAAATGATGTACTATGGTCTCATTTCATACATCACAAAGACCTGGTATTTTAACAGGGGTGTATACACAGTTCATATCCACTGTAAGCTTAGAAAGTTGCTAGAGTAACAGGATGTGTTTTAACATACATTTACTGAAAGTTCTGACATCTGAAACCCAAATGTATGTCATCAATTAGTGACATCAGTCCTCAGATCATCCCAGTAATGTATAAGACAAACACAGGATTTATGAGGAACAGCTCAGAAATATGAGCCAAACATGTAGACATTCTGCAAAAATCTGTACAGTTGAGAGATATGTTCTTTAGGAGTTGCCACTGTGCTATACAGGTGAACAGCAATAATGTGTGCATGGGTGCAGTGTGTGCTAGGTGAAGGCCCATCACCTACTAACACTACTCATGTATCCTAGAGGTGTATATTAGTAGTAACATTAAGTGGAAATGGCTGCACTGCATGTTGTTAAGGGCCTGTCCAGAGTGTATGTTGTGGTATGACTGTGTGTTGTGCATGTCACCATTCGGATATTGTGAGATCTGTGTAATGCCTTTGTGCCACCTCACCTGTATGTGTCTGTGTGTGTGTCCATGTGTGTTTGTGCATGTGTGCGCGCATGTGAGTGTGTGTGTGCATGTGAGTGTGTGTGCATGTGAGTGTGTGTGTGTGTGTGTGTGTGTGTAGGTGGGTGTACCAGCAAACCTTATAGTGCAGGTCTTAATTTACATATGTTGTCTTTCCCTCACAGGTGTACATGGGGGTCATAGTCTCTCCCACCTAGAACCTGATATCAGTGTCTCTGTGGACTCTGACGATGATGGTAGTCATAGTGAAGTACCGGTGGTGTTGTCAGGGGCTGAAACTTTTTGCCATCAGTTGGAATCCTACTGTCAACCACAATGTCCTTGCACACAGTCACAATGCCCACACATAACCCGTCTCCAGCAGCCACAGATAATGGACAGTTAGTGGGTGGTGGCATGGAGCAGGCTAGTGTGGTGACTATGGCAAGTAAGAGTGTAGATTCTATCCATAGCCAGAGAGAAGGCAAGGTCCCACACAGGTGGATGGACAAGGTTGCTCAAAAAAGCACTGCTGCCTGTCAAGCCCCTGTCACAAGTGCCACAGCAGGTGTCACCAGACACATGTTTTGGACCATCAAGGAGGCACAGGCACATACTGAACACAACACCAGACAGATACTCAGAGTCTTGAATGCAACTCTTCCTGGCATCAGTGATGACCAACATGCCCTTTCTGATGCCACACATCAGAGTATTGATGTCATGAAAAGATGGTGGAGTGAGACCTTGGCAATCCTTGACTGTGGAATGTCTGTGCTGGAGCATGTGGTGGGAGATGAGCATCGGCCACATGGATGTAGATCAGCACCAAGATCAGCTGAGGGTCTATGGGTCAAGCACATTTACAGTCCTGTAGTGGCACTACTACCAGCACTACCAAAGGGGGGGGTGCTCTCCACACCACAACGGAGCAGGCCATGGGCATGTGGTCCTGGCCAGTCACACCAGGGACCCGGAGCCAGCATTCACCATGGGGGAGTAGTACTGCATCTAGCCTTGGGCATGGTGGTGCCAGTGAGACCCCTGGCAGGACCAGTTCCCATGTCTGTGGCCAGAGATGGTGAACTGTACACCCTACCATGTACAGTCAACAGCTGTTCAACATACCCCTGTGTAGGACAGCCACATGGTGTGACTGTGTGCATGGGACATCATACACATCTCTATCAAAGGAAGGTCACTTCCAGACACACACAGCACTTCTGCACAGTCCATTTATAGAACACCCATCAATGCAGGGACATGCTAATATGAGCCTGATACACAGGGTGAATATAGTACAGTGTAGCTATGTAATGCTGTGTACGGTGCTGTCTACTTGCATTTGTTATGGGTACAACTCAATGTGTATGTACCTTATTAGCCATGATGCATTATTGGTGTTATTACCACTGACTGAATGTAGTCTGACATGCTGTATTCTGTTTTTGTTCCAGGTGTCTGTGTGTCTGCAGGCTGTGGCCCTTTTAGACTTTACCAGTGGGGAGTATGGCAGAGTGGAAATACACTGACCATTTCATAGCCAAGGTAGAGCTGTATATGTGCATGTTTACCAAGTGTGTATGTATGCAACAGTATTTGAGTGACACTGTTGGCAGAAAGTGTGACCCTGCATACATACACTTTGTCACAGACAGCTAGCCTTCATACATGTCACCTCAGTGCTCTGTAGTACCACAGGCTCATACATACAGAGAAGGTTACTGGAGTACTGGCAGCATTAGGTCCCTCACAAGGGTAGCCATGACCTTAACCCCAACAGATTCACCTATCCTGTGGGCAAACAGTAGTCACAGGGCCTTCTCATGTCTACATATTGCACACACATAGGCAACACACAATGTGTGTGGGACATTATCAGTTGTAGAGTGTGGGACACAATTTATAGTAATGTGACAGCTGGCAGCACATAGCATGCCCACGGCAAGTGCAATACACATGATGTCCTCTGGTATGTTAGTATGACACCTTATTTGTGTGATATTACCTTTGCTTGCAGTATTTCACATGACATCAAGGTGATTCTGCTGTGCAATCACTTCTCTATGCAATCAGTACAGAACTGTATGACATAATTCTTGTCCGACAGTTCTGAGACCTCTTTTAACCGTTTCAGTTGTCATCACAGGTTACACCTTGTCAAGCATGAACTGCAACCTGCAGTGTGGTTCTGACATACCTCTCACCTGTACAGTTTATAGAGACTGTCCTGATGCATGCTACATATCAGTAGTCCATTTTCTCATATACCTGTGTCTGTCTGGCAAATTGTTGCAAAACCATTGCGGGCTGCAATCATAACATAATAACAGACATTATGAGTTGAACACTTCATACCATTGAGACCATCTATGCCAATGCAAACCCTGTAATGCTATCACTGTTATGTTTGTAGGAGCAACATTTGACAGGTGTCCCTATTATGTGTCCTTTGTCACCCTATTATACATGGCTTTGTAAACATTCTGTGCTCCAACAGCTTGGGAGGCATGGGCACAGATGGTGGCCATACCTCTGACCTGTGTATATGTGTAAAGATGGTCCTGATCTCTGACGCATGATTTCTTCATCTGTCATGAACAAGTGGTTTTCTGGCCAACATCTGGTAAAATCATGATAGACTGACATTGTAGATTGATGACAGCTATTGTCATGTAACAACACATACCTTTTGGAAGGTGCATTCAATTTCATGACGTGTTCCCCTATCCATTTCTCATGTGTGTCACAGCAATACATAATGAGTGTGCTCAATATTTTGTTGTCTGGCCCAGCTTCCCATATGGCTTTTACCTAATATCTGTCTGTGAGTGATTTGGAGGTATGTTGGTGGCCATAACACAAGTAGACTTCTGAAAGGTGATGTGATACAGTGATAGAGTAACAGACTGTTTATCAGCATGATGTTTCAGACAGATACGAGGTTCCCTGCTGACATGTCTGTCACTACAATGACTGTGACATATTTGACAATGTGTCTCATAAATGCACATTGTTTGTGGACACAGATCACATATTGTTTGCAAACATCTGGATATTCCAAATACATATGCACAAATGGCTGGTATGGCCTGTACAGTTTAACATAGTGCATGTGAGGTAGATGCCATTCACTGTCTCTTTAAAGTAATGCCATGGGGAGGGATTCAACAGGCCTTAAAATGGTATAACGAACACAAGCAAAAGCCACATGGGGTATGCTTCACACACAAACACACACAGTACCATAGTTGTCAGTATTGAGATTAGAACCCCTGCCTATATAATGAATTGTACTGTACTATTACACAGTTATTACATGCACCACAAAGCTTATAGGGCTGAAAAGTGTACACAAGTACTTCTATGGTGGATGACATTAGCAGCCCTTGTAAAGAGGGTAATGGGAAGTGTACTGGGTGGAACACTCCTCAGATTAGTAAAACCCATACCCTCAGAGGATATGGCATCACCCAAGCACACACACATGCACACACACACACACACACACACACACACACACACACACACACACACACACACACACACACACACACACACACGCAAAGTATTACAATTGCCAGTATTGAGTTTAGAACCCCTACTTATCTAGTTAGTGGTACTACAGTGTCATGCGGTTATTGCATGCGCTATAGAGCTTATAGGATTGCAAAGTGTCCCAGGGTACTTCTGAGATGTATAACATCACCAGCCCGTGTAAAGTATGGCAGTGGGAAGTGTACTAAGTGAGGAAGGCCTCAAAATACTGTAGCCTACATATTGACACGCTTACAGACACACACTTATATTTGCCAGGACTGGGTTTAGAACCCCTCCCTATCTAATTATTGGTATTAGTGTTATGCAGTTATCCCATGTGCCACAGAGCTTATAGGGCTGAGGGCTGCTCAAAGGTACTTCTAAGGTGAATGACATCAGCAAATCTTGTTAAGAAGGGAAATAGGAAGTGTACTGGGTAGGAAAGGCTTCTTAATACTTACACCTACACACACACACACACACACACACACACACACACACACACACACACACACACACACACACACACACACACACACAGGCAGGGGATGTGATATTGCAATCCCCACCTCAGTACTATTACACAATGGAGCTCAAGTTCTTGCTGGTATGTGCAACTGGTTACAACCAGTATGCAACTGTCCACAGCAGGACATCACTCTATGCCATTCAGGGCATCCCTGTGTATGGCTCACTCCCTGTGTGTGTGTCCCTGTGCATTTTTCTCTGTCACTGTCTGTCTTTCTCTTCCCCATGTCTTTGTGTGTGTGTGTCTGTGTCTGTGTGTGTGTGTATGCTTCAGATATTGTTTCATGTTTCTCATATATATCTGTCTGTGTATCACATGCAACAGATGCAGATATATCACATATGGGCCACCAACAGCTAGCTGAGTATAACCTTGTCTGATGAGTGTGTGTAGAGACAGTTAAGGTGTACGTAGCTGTCTGTATGTAAAGGCATCTATGCACAATACAGTTACATAGTCCATTGTGGGTTAAAACATGTGCTGTAATTCTCTAAGTGTAGGAGTATGCCCAGTATGACCTTCTACAGTTAGGGTGGGACTCCATTCCAGGGATAGTTGTACACCTGTCCAGGATTTTGTTTGCTACAGCCATACCTCTCAGCCTGTTAGTGCAAGGTATCTGGAGATAGCCTGGCAATATGGGGAACAGTGGACCAAACAAAGAAGAGATACTGTAATTATTGCTCTTATTAATGTATGCTGTTGCTAGGGTTAATGGGGTTTGTTTTAGCAGACATTTTCTGACATATATGGCATCTGACATTGAAATGTAATGTGTCAATACCTACTGACAGAACTCCTCAGATCATTACAGTGATTTACAGGAAAAGTGAAATATGTATGATGCATAGCCCAATATTATGAGCCAAACTATAGACATTCTTGACCAATCCAGCCGTTTGAGAGGTGTGGCTACAGCCAATTGACTGATGAAGCTGTGTAAACAGTCCAGCACCTTGGTGATATACTGGTTGGGTAGCTCCTGCTTGTGTGTTGTTCTTCTCACCCAAAAGGTCATATCCTGATGTGGGCATACCTCTCAAATGTACAGTTTTTGCTGATTGTCCAGATGTTTATCTACATTTTGTCCATTTTTCATAAACTTGTGTTTTTCTGCAAGTAGGTGGCAATGATTTAAAGACTGATGTTATAAAATAATGACAGACATTTGAGTTCAGACTTCATATCCTTAAGAAAATACATGCTAATACAAACCCTGTTATTCTATCCACTTTCTAACATTGTAAGAGCAATACTTGAAAAGTGTCCCTATATTTGGACCTTTATCCTCCAATTATTTATGGCTTTGTCCAGATTTCTTGCTCTACGTGGTTAAGATGTATGCTCTTAGCATTTAGCAGCATGAACTCCATGACACTCCTTACAAAGGCACTGTGGTTGATGCATGGGCCTTTGCCAGAGGCCTGTAGGAAAGGCATAGATCATATGCAGCGAGGCCTCTGGGATGACACTGGTAAGTGAGTCAAGTGTTACTGACAATCACTGTCTGTATTGAGCCATCACACTGGGTAACAGCAGAATGCTGCTGAAAGCTAGAGACATACCTGCATGGGACACACATTCAACGAGCTGCATCCTGTCTGTCTTCCTATAGTCTGGGAGGCACATCTGACATCATTCACGCCACCATAAACCAGGCCAGAGTGATACCTGTACCTGTTGTCTTGGGTGCATGTGTGATATGCAGAAAATGCCCAATAGCAACCAGAATACCTCTGCAAACACAGTAAAGGCAAACAAAAATCCAGAAAAAATGCTGAGGTAAGGCTCCAGTGTCCAAATCAAAGTAAAAAAGCAGTCTTCAGTCTTCAATAAAGGTAAAAAAGCAGACTTGAATCGAAAAATAAAAGTATAAGAAGTCTTCTTTATTGTCACACAAGCGCTTTCACATATTGCTTCCTCAGGTGTATACTAACAAAGGTAAACCACACCTATATATACTTAACTAAAATAATCATGTGACTCAATAACCCATTTACCATTAAAGCTGTATTCTCTCTTATAGATCAGAATTGCTTAAAGCTAAGTGTGTATGACAACAAAAGTGACTATTTAATAAAATACAATAAATCTAAAATACATAATATATATCTAGAAAACATTCTATCTTCATATTCATAATGTAGAGTTTCTAAAAATATATAGAACTTCTAAAAAAATACATCAATTTTAATGCATCATTTTAATAAAATTCTTAAAAACATATAAATATAGATATTTCATAGCAAACATTGCATAAAAATATATTAATATATTAAAAACATAAACCCATAGCCATCTATTTACCTACGTAGCCCCCTTTTTCTTAAGATAGGCTTAATGGGCATGCTGTCATTCAGCCCGTGACCAAAGTTGGCTCTCAGCATAGCTATCCATCTTGCTTCAGCTTCTTCGGTTCTATCTCTAATGTCAGTATTTCTCATATTCTCATAAGTTCTTGCAACAATCATAAACCTAAATGTATGTTTTTGGCCTACCTTCAAAATGTGCTTAGATAAAGCGTTGTTCTCTGAGCCCTTCCCTATGTGGTCTATAAGAGAGAATACAGCTTTAATGGTAAATGGGTTATTGGATTTTTGTTTGCCTTTACTGTATTTGTAGAGGTATTCTGGTTGCTACTGGGCATTTTCTGCATAGTACTGTTTTCTTTTTTCATGCCTGACAGCACCAAGGATTTGGCCGGTGTAATGGAAGAAATTGAGCTGGATTATTCACCCAAACCAAACAATTCAACTACAAATAATCCCTCAAGTGGTATGTCTAATGTTCAAAAAATTGATTCAAATGCAGAACTTTTCATTTCTAAAGTTACTGATAGAGTTAACCCTCTTTTGAACAGAAATCTAATAGTTGACAGTGGCAGTGAGCCCAAAATTGATTTTTTAACACTTCGAACTGATTTGCTTATCCTGGAAAAGAGTATGTCTAAATTAGGCAGGCTGCAGTATGAGAAGTTTCATCTGCAAGTCTGTGTATCTGAAGGTTTAATACCACGAGGACTCAGAATTTTAAAAATGCCTGCACAGACTGATCAAGATTCTGTATTAGTAAGTTAATGGCAGAAGTTAAATATAGCGACAAGTATGGGCTATATGAGACTTTTAATAAATGCTGCTGAGAGGAAAGAACTGTTAATAGTGGAAGAGGTGAAGACCAACTACTTGCAGCTTTGCAACAGGTATAATTGCGAAGTGTTCACCAGGCTGCTGTCAGAGACTCTAGATAATGTGAATACGTACAAATGCAAATTGTTACAAATTAAACTAAGAAAACTAAAGAGGGATCGACAGGACTTTGCTGTTGGTAATATTTTTACTTGGCCACGTGATACTATGCTGCCTGGCAATAGGCATGCAGGTATGGATGAAGAACGACGGAGTGAGATCATCAGAGCGTCTGTTGAGGCTGGAGTTGGCATTCGAGCAGCGCGTGAGAATGGAACGACGTTGGGCACAGCCAGTGAGGCGAGTGAACATCTTGAAGCTAGTGTTCATTTGCCAGCAGTAAATTCGAGTGAATCCATGGGTGCAAGGAGGAAAGTTGTGGTTACAACAGCGGAAGTACACCATGGAGCCGATGGAGAAGTTCAAACTACACTGCAGAGGCAACACCCATTGCCACATTTGGAAACGGTTACAGCAGCTACACAAGCCCTGGTTTTTCCGCTTCCTATGAGGGACAATTCACTGAACCGGAGAGCACCTCAGGGGTCAGGTTTTCAACCCAGGGGCAGGAGCAACACACGCCACAAAAGAAAATTCGAAGAAGTGAAGGAGAATGCGTACACAATAAAGAAAGCATTCCAGAATGTAAGACATTAATAACAAGAAGAAGCTAAGGAAGTATGTGTAACTGCTGCTGAACCCTTACTACCTTATTGTTTCAGCCTTGATAGCTGTTATTTAGTACACTCCTCTGCCAGGATAGCCAGCAGCCTTAGATATCCCTTATTCTAGTCTCTAGGTTCTCTCCCCCCCCCCCACCTACACCAACCACTCTCTTGTTTAGTTCTATTTGGCCCTGAGGATATCCTAGTGGAGTAAGGTGTATTTTTCTACCTATCCACTTGGTGACCCCCTTCCCCAAATTGACTTCACTGCATGTATTGTAGGTATTCTCTCACAGCTCTAACCTTCCCCCTTCTCACTGTATCTCCTAACCTCTAGTAGTTCACTCTAGCTGTAACATCTCTTTTCCTATTCACTTGCTCTAGTTTCTCATAGTTCACTGTCATCCAACACACCCAGGTCTTTCTTCCATTCTACCTTACCTCTCTGCAAATAACACTTTACTGATACACTCTCACGAACCTCCTCTTCAGACCTCTTTGGTTCTACCCGCTCCGTTCGCCCTGCGGGCTCACTCCGCTCCCCTACCCTACCCCCAAATCCCACCCACCCCCAGTGCATCTACCTTTATTTCCCCCATAGGCACACCCACAGTAATTCTTATCCAACCAACCTCACTATCTGTACATCTACCCCTCCCTCCTTCCGCCCATAAAATTTTTACTTGCCCACCACAGCTATCCCTCCTAATCCAGTAGAATTCCTCTCTACTTGCATTAGACTCCACCCCACTCCTAAACCGCACCCACTCCAATCCCTATTCTATTTCCCACTTCTACTCTTATACTCCTAACTTTACCTGGTCCTACACCAACATAACTCTCTTGTATTCATAAATATTTTATCAACAGCATATCAACTCTACATATTTCACATTCCACCATGCCTACAAAATCCTCATTCATCTCTTTATTTCTACTTCTCCTCACTCTATCCTATCTTTACTACATCACCCAACCCTTTAACTTTCACCATGCACAACCTCTCCACATTACTAACCACCTTAACTCTACTCTACCAGACTCACATACTCCTATTTCTCCTCATCTATATCCTATAAATAACCTCCTACTCTTCCCATACAAATACATTACCCTTCAAAAACATTTTTCCCCCATTGTTACTATCAAATTCCTTAAACCCACAATAGAACCCAATCACAAACTGTCCAGCTACCTCTCTAAGCCACTCTTATATCTAATTTCTACTCTATTATCCGGTGATATCCATCCCAACCCTGGCCCCTCCACAGTTTCCTCTACAGACAAGTCGATCTTATTTACTTCCTTTAACTCCCAAAGCATAGTAAACAAAGTTCCACACCTTCATGCCTGGCTTGTTCATAACAAACCAGATATCCTAACAATCTCAGAAACTTGGTTAAAACCCTATATAAAAGACTCTGAAATAATTCCACCAAACTATTCAATCATTAGAAAAGACAGGCCCCATAGAAAAGGAGGTGGAGTAGCTCTCCTTTATTCATCCACATTATCAGTTACCCCCTATAACAAACTGATTCCACAATTCAAAAATGCGGAACTACTCCTCACATCTCTCCAAATTAACTCACACAAACACATTTGTATAGCCTCACTCTATATCCCCCCAGGAGAGAATATTTCTACACTTGAGGATATCCTTTCCTGGCTCTCTAACAACATTAGCAATGAAACAATAATACTTGGTGATATGAATATTAACTGGGCCTCTATTCAGTCCTCTAAAAACCCTCTCAATATCAACCTCTACAACTTTTCACAACTTATCAAATCCACAACATACCCCTCTAAAAAACCCTCTAATGGCAGCATTCTAGACTGGATTCTAGTCTCTCACCCCCACTATTTCTCTGATAGTGGTACTCTACCTGATCCCCTTGGCGACCACATACCCATCTTCACACAACGACTCCCATTACACCTGCACCGTACCCATAATTGTATTACTATCCGTAACCAAAAAAAGTTTGATCCTACAAGCTTCTCAAACTCTCTAAAATCTATAAATTGGAACTGCCTAAAAAATTTATCTCTAGACAATGCAGTTGCCCATTTCAACACAATTTTCCTACAAATACTTGATTCTCATGCACCCTTAAGGTCTAAGAGAATTAAAACTAAAACAGCCCCCTGGCTGTCCAAAAATACACTAGCATCCATGCGACACAGAGACAAAGTCTGGGCATATTACCAGAAAAACAAATCCCCCCTAGTCGAAAAAGAATATAAAACTCTCCGAAACAGGGTTAAAAAACTCATAATTTCCGATCGACAAAACTACTTCTCCACACTCCAAAATAGCAGTAAATCTAACCCTCAGAAATTCTGGAAAGGTATCTCTACTCTTCTCAACCCTAGTAAACAAAATACCCCTACCCCAGACCCAAATGCTCCTGACCTAGATCTGGCCACACAATTTAATTATTTTTTCATTGAATCCATTTCCAAATTAACATCATCCTTCTCTAACACCACTACACTCTCAAATATTCCCCCACCCTCCCTCCCCAGCACCCCACCCAGCACCACCTCCACCCCGCATATCCATGTAACAATTTTTCACCCTCCACTTTTTCTCCTTCTCTAACTACTACATTAACTGCATCTGCCCCTAACTCACCCCCCCTGCACACTCTCCCTCTTTCTCTTTCAAACCTATACCCACCTCCACTATAAAGAAACTCCTTCTGAAACTGAAGCCATGTACTAATGCTCCTGATAACATCCCCTCCTACTTTCTTAGCATAGCTGCTGATGCACTTTCCTACCCTATTAGCATTTTAATCAACCGCTCTATCCTAGAAAGTACAGTACCCCAAATCTGGAAAAAGGCCTACATCATCACTTTGCACAAAGGGGGCAACAATAACAATGTTACTAATTTCCGCCCCATTGCTATCCTATCTCCCATCTCTAAAATCTTAGAAAAATGTATTCATCTTCAACTCCTTCCCTACCTTTTAGAAAAGCACCTACTAACTCCCACCCAACATGGTTTCAGACCTAATCACAGTACTATGACTGCCCTCCTCTCCTTCCTTCAAACTATTAACAAAGCACGTGACTCTGGCCAAATTGTTTCTACCATACTACTTGACCTCTCTAAGGCCTTTGACACTATCTCTCATAACCTGTTACTAACCAAACTCTCAGGACTTAACCTATCTCCCTCCTCATTGAACTGGTTCTCCAACTACTTATCTAACAGATATCAAGCAGTTATATGGAAAAGCCACTTCCTCATTTCTAAATACCCCTACTGGGGTACCCCAAGGGTCCATACTGGGTCCCCTTCTCTTTAATATATTTATAAATTATTTCCACAACTCCATTCCTTCCTCAGACATCATCCAATACGCAGATGATTCCACTATTATATGCTCGGCCCCTTCTATCCCTCACTCCAAAACTGACCCAAGAAGCTTTCACAACCACTGAGCAGTGGATGAAAAGAAATCATCTTGCTCTCAATGCCTCTAAAACCAAATTAATGCTATTTTCCCCCTCTAAAGCTGTCTCCTTCAACACAAACATTTTCTCTATCACTAGTCAAAACAATTCACCTCTGGAACTTGTGTCAGAGACCAAGCTACTCGGGGTCCAAATTGATAACCAACTCAAATTTAATTCTCACCTACAGCTAAATATCAAAAAAACCCACCAAAAACTTGGTATGCTGTACCGCAAAATAAATACCTCACACCTGTTGCAAAATCACTCTCTCTACTTCATTTCTTATCCCTCCCTTCTCTATGGAGCCCCACTCCTAACTAATCTACAGTCCTCCTAAAACCCAACTTTCCTCTTGCTATAACAAAATCGCCAAGTTTGCTACCAACCACAAGTCCTCCTCACACCACTGTTCCTCTCTCCATACACTAAAATGGCTAGAGCTTCCTAACTATCTCACATACACTCAACTAACTCTTGCTCACAAACTCATTTTTAACTCCTCTCTCTGTCCCTCCCTCTCATCAGCTTTCAAAATGCACCTTCCTGATAGAATATTGAGATCCAACAATCAAAAATCTATTAGAAATCTATAAACCCACTCGTCCCCCAGGGAAAAATCTTCTATCTTTTGTCCTTGCCCGCCTTTGGAACTCTCTACCATCATCCATCCGCACCACCCCCAACCACTCTATTTTTAAAAGATCTCTTCATTCCCACCTAGTATCCAAGTGGGAATGCTCTTGCTCCCATCCCTCATAGCTAATTTACTTGTAATTGCCATCTTCCTTCTTCGCCTTAATTCCTCTTGCATTTTATTTGATTATTTACTCATAACTAATATACATTATCATTTCACTTTATAGGGAAAACTGCACTAGCCCTCACCTCCTAAGTACTTCCTTCATAAATGTCTGCTATTTATCTGAAACTTGATTCATATAGTAAAAACTCAAAATTTTCTTGCATTATTCTTTATAATCTATACTCTATTAATTTTATCTAATCTTCTGTCATAGCTATTTCTTTTGTGTTTATTTGAAATTGTTTGCTGGTGTCAAAATACTTTGGATTATTATATAATTTATAATGTGTTATAGTTTTTGTATAACTAGTATGAATCACTTTTTGTAACATACTTAGTTCTGGAGCTTTTCTCCCCAGGACTCCATTGAAAACGGGTTATTTGACCCAGTGGACTATCCTGGTAAACCAACTGCAATAAATAAATAAATAAATAAATAAATAACTAATCTTTCTAAACGTACTTTAACTAATTCTGAGATTAATGTACTTTCTAACGGTCTGTCCTTCATACCCACCAGTGATATGAATATAACAGATTTGATTTTTGACATTAAGATGTTCACAAGGAATCTGATGCTTAAATATATGTTTCATCAGAATCAAGTAAGTAATAGTAATGATGTCAGTCATGTCTTTAATAGACCCAGTACGTATGTCCCCAAACCGACAGCACTGATTAATGCGTTTGAACAAATAGTAATAGATGATATATATAGAGTACATAATAGCAAAGTGAATAAGAACAAGTGGCATAATCTCAGAAGGAGTGAATCAGAAGCTCTACATGATCTTGAAAAAGATGATGACCTGGTTATTAGACCTGCAGATAAGGGTGGGCGTATAGTTGTCCTGGACACTGAGCTATATGAAAACTTGCTGTATGAGATGTTAGGCAACACTGATTTTTACAAGAAAATTAATTAGTGAGGTGAAAGGAATGGTAGAATCAGTTAATAATTATATTAAACATTTACATCATGCACAGATGATTACCAAGGAGCTATGTGACTATTTCTTTAATATTAAATATACCATTCCGTATATAGAAGGCTTGCCTAAAGTGCATAAGAACCCCAATAGACCACCCATGAGGCCTATCGTCTCGAGTGGTGGATGGTGCACAGAAGCGATATCAATATATTTGGATAAGAAGCTTAGAACAATAGTGGATAGCTCTGAAATTATTCTTAAGGATACAGAGCAGTTTTTGCATGACTTTTTTGCTTTTATGAAGAAGGATATAACTAGTTCTGGCATTATCTTAGTGACACTAGATGTTGTCACTATTTACTGTAATTCCCAATACAGTGGGTTTGGGGTTATTAAACAAATTAATGAATGATGTTAATATATATAAACCAGATGAAATAGTGATACTAATTGAATTAATGATAATCGTGCTTAATAATAATGTATTTCTATTTAAGAAACAGGTCTATCATCAAATGAATGGTGTAGCGATGGGTAGCTCGTGCTCAAATACCTATGCCAATGCAGTTATGTTAGCCTGGGAGAGAGGACCCTTTAGTGACATGATACCTTTCTACAGGAGATTTGTAGATCTTTTTATTCTGTGGAAGGGTAATATGACAGAGTTGTTAGAGTTTATTGATTATATTAACAACACAACAAGCTTTTTAAAATTCACCTTAAATTACTCTGAAGAAAGCGTGAGCTTTTTGGATGTATTAATAGAAAGAGATGAAAAAGGGGCTAATCCTACAAGATTATATAGGAAGGAATGCCATGTAAATAGCTTATTATCAAGGGAGAGCATGCATCCTAAATATGTATTCAGGAACGTTACCCAGAATCAATTTTTTAGGGCATCCAGATTGAGTGCGAGACATAATGACTGTCAGGAACAGCTTGTTAAGACCTGTTATGAATTGGATGAGACGGGTTATGAGAGAAGTACGATAGAGGAAGGCTTTATAAAAGCACAGCAAATGAGAGGTACAAGGGCCAGACCTTATTTCTCAGATAAATTTAACAGGGAAGCTAAGACAAGTGAGAATAAGCTTAAGGTCAATATCTCCTACTCTATGGATGTGAGGAAATATACAGAGATAGTTAATAACCATAGGAAAATTCTGATGACCGACCCAGTAATTAGTGGAGTGGTAGGATGTAAACCACAATTCACCTTTAAGAATAAAAAGAATCTCAAAAGGAGATTATGCAACGGTCGAGACGAAGTGAATCTTGAGAATATGATTGGCACTAGACCATGTGGCAAGTGTAATCAATGCCAGTATATTTGCAGTGATACTCACTTTGTACATCCAGATACAAATGCACTTTATGAGCTTAGGGTTGGTGGTTCATGTTTGACCACCCATGTGATTTATCTTGCTATCTGTGGCCAGTGCAACTGTTTTTATGTAGGCAAAACAGACCGCAGCCTCAGAGAAAGGGTTAGAGAACATGTGTACCACATAGGGAAGGGCTCAAAGAACAACGCTTTGTCTAAGCACGTTTTAAAGGTAGGCCAAAAACATACATTTAGGTTTATGATTGTTGCAAGAACTTATGAGAATATGAGAAATAGTGACATTAGAGATAGAACCAAAGAAGCTGAAGCAAGATGGATAGCTATGCTGAGAGCCAACTTTGGTCACGGGCTGAATGACAGCATGCCCATTAAGCCTATCTTAAGAAAAAGGGGGCTACGTAGGTAAATAGATGGCTATGGGTTTATGTTTTTAATATATTAATATATTAATATATTTTTATGCAATGTTTGCTATGAAATATCTATATTTATATGTTTTTAAGAATTTTATTAAAATGATGCATTAAAATTGATGTATTTTTTAGAAGTTCTATATATTTTTAGAAGCTCTACATTATGAATATGAAGATAGAATGTTTTCTAGATATATATTATGTATTTTAGATTTATTGTATTTTATTAAATAGTCACACTTTTGTTGTGTCATACACACTTAATTTAAGCAATGCTTTCTGATCTATAAGAGAGAATACAGCTTTAATGGTAAATGGGTTATTGAGTCACATGATTATTTTAGTTAAGTATATATAGGTGTGGTTTACCTTTGTTAGTATACACCTGAGGAAGCAATATGTGAAAGCGCTTGTGTGACAATAAAGAAGACTTCTTATACTTTTATTTTTCGATTCAAGTCTGCTTTTTTACCTTTATTGAAGACTGAAGACTGCTTTTTTACTTTGATTTGGACACTGGAGCCTTACCTCAGCATTTTTTCTGCATGTGTGATATGGCAGATTATGGCACCTGACAAACAAATAACCATGACTTTCCCTTTATCCTGCCTGGTGTGTGACACATCTGTGTGTCTTACAGTGGTGTCTTCCATTAGTAATATGTTGAGTGTATTGTAAGGCCTTAGTGTTTGCAAGACTCTGGTGTGTGGACTATCGGTCGTATGTGGTGTGTAGGTCTGTGGAGTTCTCATATGTTTTTGCCTCTGATGGGTCCTTTGCTTGGGGGTTTGCTTTTTTTGCAGATCTACACTTATGTGGGTGTGTGCTGTGTATTTGCAGGTGATGTTCACTGACTCCATATACTGCAGAGCACCTATGTTACTGCAATATTTGTTCTGGTGTGCACATTCTACATTTGTCTGGCCAGTGGTTCCCCTTCCCCTTATGTGTGTCTCTTTGTCCTTCTGTGGTCCCATCATAGGCTTTGCCCACAGTGGCTGCTGTTATGTATTTGTAATTCTGCTGTGAGCAGGGTAAATGTCATTGCATCACAAACTAGGTTATAGACCTACAACTCTGGGCGTACCTATATAGCAGGTTGTCATCATTGCATCACTATATCTGCTGTGGTCCTCAGACAGTTTGTGTTACTATATTATGTGACTACATTTTGGCCTAGCTGTCACACCATCACAAACTTTGACATCTGTACAAGCCCATATATGACAGTCAGACAATGGTCCACACATGGGGGACTGGGTATTAATACTGTTCTGCCAAACATAGGCAGTTGTGGGACCAGTTTGGTTTTTTGCTTGCTTTCTATTATAGGTATGATGTCTGCTTCTCCACTGTCTGCAAATAGTTGGCAGGTGAATGCAATGTTAGGACAAGCAGAATAGATATACAAGGCATACTTGTGCTCCTTCTGTGACAACCTCTGTCATTCCAGGGGTATGGCTGTTGGTCAGTGACATGTTGTCAGTGCTGACACAGTAAGGGGTCAGCCTTTTATAACCTGGCAGTACACTGACCTTCAGGTACCTACTGTCATACTAGGCACCATGCCTCTTAACTTCTGAATGCCAGACATCTGGACAAAGCCATACGTAATTGGGGGACAAAGGCCTACATATAAGGACCATTTTTAAGTATTGGCCTTACAAACCTAGAAAGGTGATACAATGACAGGTTTTGCATTACCATGCATTTTTCTATAGGATATGAAGTCTGATACTACAATCTGTCATTATTTTCTGACCTTAGTCTTATGTGATTTGCCAATGAATTGCCAGACAACCACTATTGCGCGATATACAGACCACAAATATGATGCAAACCTCTGGACATTCTGCAGTAGGTCTGGTCAGTTGAGAGGTAAGGTAAGCACTGTGTAGGTTACTCCAAGCTGTGGACTGTCCATATTTATTTTTTTTTATTTTATTTTACATTTGTTGACCGGGAGGATCCGACTGGATGCATGTCCATTTTCAGCGGAGGCCCGGGGAGAAAAGCTCCAAACACAGGTTACAAAAACATTTAACTAACAGTGAAGCAAAATTTACATTCAAAATTAGAGCCTAATAATTTATTCTTTCTAATTTATCTAAAATGTAAGAGGAATAGGATAGTAAGGAGATGTAGGATATTCATGAGTTATAGCAGTTATTACAGCCTAGAGTGGACTATCTCGGGTTTAGGCAATGGCAACTTCGCATTGAACCTAGATGAGTTTTTAGCTTAGCTTTAAATTGACTTAAAGTAGAGATGGATATAATATCATGGGGAAGTTTGTTCCAAATTTTACCTGCAGCGTTGGTGAGAAGGAAGTCTCCAGCAGAGTTATTAGTTTTGAATGTTTGGATTAGGAGACGGTTGGATGACCTCAATGGGCGGGGATTATTACAAAGGGGAAGCAGTGCTTTGAGGGAAGGAGCATATTCAGGGTTATATATGATTTTGTGGGTAAGGACTAGTAGGTTGAAAGAAATAAGGTTAGGAAGCTCAGACCAGTTGAGTTTGGCTAAGTTGGTACAATGATGGGTCCTATATGGGGACCCAGTAACAAACCTTGCAATATGATTGTAGCATTTAGAGAGTTTGTTCATGACAGTTTTACTTATATTGTGAAGTAAGGGGGACGAGTACAGGAGTGATGAGAGAAGGTGAGTCTGGGCAATGGCCATTTTCGCTTGGGGGTCAGGAAGCTTTTTATTCTATATAAAGAGCCTAGCTTCTTGTTAATGGTCTTAATCATTTGGTTTGCGTGTATATCAAATTTTAGTTTGTTGTCTATGGTTACCCCTAGTAATTTTGTCGAGAGGTCCGGAGAAATTATGGTCCCATCCTTTGCTTGGATAGTAAAGTTGATGGAGCAGGACTTTTTTGTTGGAAGAAACAACAACATTTTAGTTTTTTTTGGATTGAGAATCAGGCGACGACTGGAGAGCCAGTTTTCTATTTTGCTGAAAGTAGACTGGGTTAACAGTTGTAAATCTGAAGGGGTAGTACCAGAGCAGATTAACGTAGAATCGTCTGCATATTGTATGCAACTGGCATTAGGAGTAACTGTATGCAGATCATTGATAAAGATGGAAAATAATAGCGGCCCTAGAATAGATCCTTGAGGTACTCCCAATGTATTGGGTAGTAGCTTAGAGAGTTTGGTCTGCCATAAAACTGCTTGTTTTCTGCCAGATAGATAGGAACTAAACCATTGTACAGCAATGGTGTCAAGACCTAGTGAAGGCAATGTATTGATTAAAAGTTTATGATCCACCATATCAAAGGCCTTCGACAGATCCAGAAATAGTGCTGATGAGAGATTATTATTATTACGATGGGAGTTTATGGTGTTTGAAAAGACAAGGAGAGCTGAGGTAGTACTATGGAGAGGTCTGAAACCATGTTGGGTATCAGCCAGTAGTTGGTTGACCATTAGGTGTTGCATGAACTGTTTCTGAACACATTTTTCCATTATTTTTGCTAAAGGGGAAAGTATGGATATGGGCCTATAGTTAGAGAGATCAGTGGAAGTGCCTCCCTTGTGGAGAGGAATTACATATGATATCTTCCAGATCTCGGGGATTTTGGCCTCTGCTAAGGAGCGGTTGATGAGGATTGACACTGGGTAAGCAATTACGTCAGCTGTTTTTTGCAAATATTCAGCTGGGAGTTGGTCAACTGAGAGTGTGGAGGGTTTTAGTTTTTTAATTAATTTACAAATAAAGGAAGTTGCTACAGGTTGAAAGGTAAGTAGGGGAATATTTTTAAGTGTTCGAGAGTCAGAGGTATGAAGGCTGGGTGGTAATTGATTAGACAGAGTTTGTATTGTCTCAGTGAAGAAGTGGTTAAAACTATTAGAGACATCGTCAGGGGATTTATCAATGAGTGTGGCAGGGACAGGGGTAGTAGTACAACCAGGATGAAGAAGTTGATTTAGTCCAGCCCAGAATTTTTGTGGACAGTTTTGGTGGTCAGTTTGCAATTTACAATAGTATTGTCTTTTATCTAGTAATATTTGCCTTTTAGTTTCATTCCTAAGTTGTCTGTATTTACTTTGGTCCAAAGGGAGTTTGGTAGTACGCCAGACAGACCACGCTTTGTTTCTGAGATTAATTTTCAGCCTTGCTTCTTTTGAAAGCCAAGGAACATCTACAGTTTTGGTTTTCTTTGAACGAATGGGAGCATGGAAATTAAGAATTTCTAAGAATTTTTTGTTAAAGTATAGCACTGCTTCATCTAAGGGTAGATGTTTTAGTAATGTCCAGTTACATGAAGATAGTTCTAGTTGTAGTTTAGTTAAGTCAAGTTTCTTTTTGTTTCTAACAGTTCTGAGTGTGGGTTGCATGGGAATGGCTATCTTATGCTTAATGATGTAGGTGAGGTGGTGGTCACTTAAACTATCGGGGAGAGTACCAGATGTATAGTGATCAGGGTGCCTATTTATTAGCACCCAGTCAAGTATACTGTCTTTCTGGTTAGGTTTCCCTAGCCTAGTTGGAGTATTAATAGTTTGCTTGAAAGAGTAAAGGTTAATATGTGTGGAAGGAGCTGAGGGGGCACAGGTATTCCAATCTATGTTAAAGTCTCCGAGAACTAAGGTCTCTTGGGGGAAGTGAGTTGATATCCAGTGAAGGGTGGTTTCGAGGGTTTCTATATTATTTCCTGGGGGAATGTACATACAAATAATATAGATAAATTTATTCCTGTTAATCTGAAGCTTGGAAATTAGTATTTCTGCATTGTTAAATTGAGGTGGTTGCATAACATCAATAGACACAATTAGATCAGATTTATAGAGTATGGCTACCCCACCTCCTTTCCTAGGAACTCGGTCTCTCCGATGTATATTGTAACCTGGGATTAGTATCTCATTGTCGGTAGTTGTGGGTTTTAACCAAGTTTCAGTTAGACACAAGATCTCTGGGGAAAGGTCTACTAGTACCGCGTGAAGTTCATGTACCTTGTTGTTTATGCTTCTGATGTTCAGATGACAGGTTAGAAGAGAGTTAGTAGGACGGGCAGTAATGGGGTTGGAACTAAGATCAATGTTAGGAGAGGACTGCTGGTCAATGCTGGTAGGACCAGGGTTGGGGTGTATATCGCCATGAGGGAGCAGATTAAGTCTAAGTTTGTGTGGCCCCCTATCCATGACCTGTCCAGCTTTCCTGCAGTAGCAGATATTAACATGTGAACAGTGTGTACAACTCCTACCATAGGTATTGCTGACATGTGAAATAGTTGGCACTGCAGTTCTTGGGACATGGCCCTGTCAACCACAGAACTGTACCTAGGCCACTAAGACACAACAGCCGGGAGTAAGTTCTGGCCACATCCTGACATTATTAACCACACATATACATAGCTCATTGACCCCTGCATATTGTGGATATGCAACAAGTTATCATGTTGATTGGGACAGCCCTGGTAATGTGTGCTCTGCTGCTATTCCCCTACAAACATACATGTCACTGCATTTCTATGGGAATTTGGGTGTGGGGGGCACACCTGTCAACTGTACACATTTGCACAGACTGTGCTGATATTTGCTTTAAATTTGGTTTGATTAAGCATAGTATTGTGCCCTGTCTTGAAGCATAGAGGCATATCACTACAGACCACGGGTCAGATAGTAATGGTATACAGTTGAGTTTCAGACTTCGTACCCTTCAGAACCTCACTGCAACTGCAAGACCTGCTATAATATCACTGTATAAGCCTATAGGGGGTATTTCATAATTGTCACCATTTTTGGCCCTTTGCCAGACATTTATTTTATGGTTTTCTATGGCTGACTTACTGGGTGAGGCTGAGGGGTGAGTATGAGACCCTCACATTGACATCCATGCATGTGACCTATGACCCCCCAGTTAGTTGGCCCTCCTCATATACTGCAGTGGGATTTGTCAGCTTGGGTACTACTGCATAGTGTGTGGAAGCTAGTACTAGGCAAAGATTTCCTGGTGTCCCACATAGCTGTCAGTTGCCTGCTTCTATCCCAGTAGGCCACCCCATTCCCTTGCATGCATGCAGTGATACCATAGATATGGTGCCAGAACATACCACTCCATTCATTTATTGTTAAGACTGACTGACTTACCTTGTGCTTACAGCAGTTGTGAGGATGGTGCTGGAGGGCTGCCTATGTTGGATGCAGGCAGTACACTGCTTATACATAGAAATGTACAAGTAATGTGATGTGTGTGGCATCCATTTTACTGTGTGTGTGAGCTGGAGAGAGCTGTCAGTCCCTGGGTCCCTACAGCGTCAGTGTATATGCTATGCATTGCCTCTTTGCCATGGCCAAGACATACTGGACACCTCTATCTTCCTACAGAAGCAGGCACAGGGGGTTCCTCCCCCAAGTCACTCTGTGCCTGTGGGAACATTGGCAATGGTGGAGGGCTGTGTGGCCCTTCCTCTGTGCTGTTCCTTATGCAGCTGTTTCCTCAGGATCATATTGTGTAGCATGGCACATACTATGAACATGTGTGCACATGTGGCTGGAGATTACTACAGGGCTCCACTAGATATGTTAATGCAGCTGAACCGAGGCTTGAGCATCCCAAACACATGCTCTATAATGATCCTGGTTTGTGCGTGTGCCTCATTATGTCATTCTTGAGTGCATGTGTCTGCATTTCTGATGGGTGTCAACATCTATGGCTCTAGTGCATAGCCAGCATCCCCCACCAGATGGCCATATGGGATGTCCTCTCTGGCAAATCACTGGTACAGCTGTGAGGAATGCCAGATGTGGGAGTTGTGATAGTTTCCAGGGCTGCCAGCACACACATTGATGATAATGCCCTGGGCATTGCACAAGACCTGGCAGTTGATGGAGAGGAAGTCCTTGCAGTTTACATAGACCCTACCCTGTTCACCAGGTGGTGATTTGATGTGGATGTGCGTGCAGTCTATGGCACCCAGTACCTCTGGGTAGTCCGCTGCCAGGTGAAAGAGGTGCATATTGCTGGTCCTCTCCTCAGGGTTAATGGGGAAGTAAATGTGCTCACTGGCATGTGGTTGTATGGCATTCAGGAACGGGTGGAATATCCAGGATGCAGATGCCTGTGAGACCCCCATGATGTCCCCAGTAGGTCTTTGAAAAGTACCTGTAGCTAGTATTCATAAGGCTACACATACCTTGGTATCCACTGGGATGGGGTCCCCTCTGTTGGCTCTGGCTCTGAGGTGTGGCCGGCACAGCTCAACAGGTTGCTGAAGTATGTCCCTGGCCTTCCTGTCGCACTCTACTATCTCCAGATCATGTAGCCCCAGTAGGTCACCCTGGGTCTGAAGACTCTTCTCCTCCACCTCAGTTTGGGATGGTTTCCAGCATTATCCTCCTCACCACCCTCAGCTTGTAGCACATACTGATTTATCAAGGTGACAGCAGCCCTAGTATTTTATCAGTTAAAATCCCCCCGTCTGTATACTATACAGAATGGTGCAGAGTTTGTGTGAAAAAACAGACTGAAAGGTATTTGCATACTTTATACTAGTGTGCTGCAAATGCTGCCTGTGAGATTGGCTGACTAAGATACATTCCACCTGCCAGCTATATTTTTGTGGGGTTTGATTGGGCCACTGTGAGTGGCTGAGTCTGTATTAGTGATTTGTAGTTCATTTCCTCTATTCTGCTATTTCTCTTTTTTCACCCTATTTCTGCCCCTTTTAAGCCCCATGGCATGCCACGCAAACCCGCTGCTCAAATGTAAACACTTCTAAGCAGATCTGTCCCTCCCTTATACTCAGACACACTTAGCTTTCCTGAAATAAGCTAAGCATAGCTTAGCTTAGCTTAGCACAAACAAGTAGGAGCCACAGAGATCCAATTTGCTTAGAGCAAGCATGACACACCCCCTTTTCATGTCAGCTGTTTTTCCTGCTTACACTGTAGCATTATAGCTAATACACAGTTAGGTGCAGGTTGCAACAGTTCCCCATTTTGCTATTCAATAAATTTAGCTCATTTTCATACCCCCTGCCTTAGTCCCTAGTTACACCACTACACTGGAACCTTTCTTCTTTACAACCAGTGTTCCCTTTTATTATTTTGTTTCTGCATGCTACCCACTATAATGGCAAAATGTGGATTTCACTTAAAATTGTGTTTTCACATTTTTTAAATTTTCTGCACAATCTCATTTGCGTGCCACTGCGCTACTCAAACAGCTGAAATTGGGCAAAAAAAATTTATTTTTATAATTTTGCAACCTCTTCCATGCCAAAGGCCATATCTTTGGCAACTGGCATGCCTAATAGTCATAATACATGCTTTACTTTGAGCTGTCATGCCACCATTTTGATTTTTGCAGAAATGTACATGGTGAGTAACCTAATACATTTCTGCAACAGACACTGCTCTGACAAGGATGCCTGACTACTCACTGAATCACTAATTCACCTCATTTGCATGGTTTTCACCAGCAAATGAGGTAATTAGCATTATTCAGTCGTGTCCATGCCAGAATAGTGCTGGCAGGTTCATGCACAACCCCAGCCTTGTTTACTGGATCGCTCGGTGGCCATATTCCATGCAGGAGCTGCTATACTATTCTGGCATGGTAAATTTCCATTATTGAATCCTGGGAAGGGACCTTTTGGAATAGTAAAACATCATCTTAGATGTTGGAATGCAGATACTGCAAACACTTGCCTATAGATGGACGGACGATGCAACTTCATGGATATCATTTATTGATTTACTTTTTGCTGTGGGCATAACCACCAAGACCAGTGCACCTCTCTTTCAGAGAAGATAAAAGCAAAAAAAGTAAGTCTAAAGACATTGAGCACACATTATGAAAGTGTGAAAATAGCAGCAGAGCTGATTCAAACCTAAATCTGCAGCTGTGCATTCCAATGGTATATGCTTGCTGAACTCTCTCTAAAGCATTATGTTGACTGAAGAACTTACTTTTTTTTTATTTCCATGCCAGTGGGATTAAATATTGTCAGGACATTCTAAGGATACTGGATAAGCTATAATATTTCCACACAGATCAGAAATAAATGTAATTCTACAGACTTTTAGAAATGAAGATAATTTTTAAAGTTTTATTTTGCTCATTACTAGAAAAGTTCCAAAGCCGTAAACATTAATAACAGTGTTTTGCTCAACTAAATAATCACAATGACCAGGTTTCATGTTGTTGTCTTTCTTTTCTATTTAATTACTTTCAGTTCTGCCTTGCGTTGGCTGTCAAGGCGATGCAAGATATTGACAATTTCCTAATGATGGGCTTTGACTATTATGACTGCAAATCTCATTTCCTAGAAAATTTCACTTTTGCGGTGCGTGGCATAACCACCAGCTATGAAGAAGAACTGAAGGAAATAACCACACAGTTGGATGGACTGTGCTCAGAGATACAAACTGTTAAGCCAAATGCTTGTTCTCTGTTTATAAACATAAAATCTTTTCTTGTATGCACATAAACACAGTACAATATACTCTGGGGCATTTCAAGGGTTAAGGAATTTGGAATTCTTGGAATTCTTTCTGTCACTCTCAAATAACTTAATTCATCTGTTTCAGAAAGGTGTATTTGATGGATTTTCTAAACACAGAATATTAAAAACTGAAGGTCATAATTTTCTGCTTACATCAAGTCCTCTTATCCTATCTTTTCTCAATGCATTAGAAAACCTTCAGATTGAAAACACCTTTATTCCAGACTTGTGTGACATAGTCTGCAAAATACAAAATCTAACCCTCATAAAACAGTTAACAGTCACTTTTAGTGAAACTGAAGTTAGTGAAACTGAAGTTATAAAAGTAAACTGCAGTCAGATTCTTCATGAAGGGTATGAAACCTAAGTCTGCAGCATCCAGATTAATATGGCCTATTTAGACTTGTCTTTAACCCTTTGTACAACACTGAGGCAGATTCTTTATATTTTTGCAGACATCTTCAATACCTAAGTGTTGGCAAATAAAAAATGAGAACTTAAGTGACCTATTACAGTCTGGGATATGCATGATAAACACCCATCACATGGCTTACCATGTCGCAAGAATGCCAGGTCTTCCAGAAAGTGCTTGCAATTTATCTTACCATTTCAAGGTCGGAAACCTGAATCGCAAATTAAATAATATAAATGTAATTTATAGCAAAGATATTGTCAAGTGTCAACTTTTAGAGTGCCTAAACCATAGAGACAGTTTCATAAACCATTGAAGATGTCATTCCCTACTCAGTGAGAAATGTCAACACCTTCATTCTGGTAAACAATACATTGGTAACTGTTAACATCTGCCCCTCAGACAAGATATTTACTTCCCCTGTAGGTAACTTAGATTTGTCCAGAAATTATATAGCTGCTCTAAAAGCAAAGCAGTTTTTTTTCTGCATGGTTACTCTGCAGATACTAAATCTAGAAAATAATGCAATTACTGTAATACAAGAATCAGCTTTCTGTGGACTAAAAATCTTGCTGAACTGAATTTAAAAAAACAACAGACTTTCGTTTATACATGATTATTGTCTTGTATAACATAGCACAGACTCTCCCACACCATAGTGCAACTACCCTCCTAAGTTTCACTAATACTATTAACCAACACAGAAATAACAGGCAACTAGTTTCTTTTGTCTTCTTAGATCTCTCCAAAGCCTTTGATACTGTCTCCCAACAGAAACAACTTGATGAACTCACCACCCTTAAACTTAGTCACTCTTCTCTCACTTGGTTCCATAGCTAATTATCATATCAAATGGCAACAGGAACTTTCCCCCTTACATCCTGTCAACTTGGGAGTACCCCAAGGTTCTATTCTAGGCCCCTACTTTTTAGCATTTTTACCAACTGACTCCACTCATCTACTCCTCTTGCATCAATCATAAAATATGCAGATAATTCAGCTCTTATCTGTATTGCACCCTCCTTAAAACAACTTGTTTCCACAACTCAACAGTGCTTATCAGCTGTCAAAGCATGGCTATCTGAATCTCAACTAATTCTAAACCCCTCCAAGACTAAACTAATGCACTTTCACCCCAGAAAATCATGAGATCCCCCTGCCCCATTCCAAATGCATTCCTCCAACAGCACCAAAATATCAGCTGTCACCCAAACAAAATCATTAGGTGTATTAATCAACAATAATTTGAAATTTGATTTTAACCTATTGTGGATCATCAAGAAGACACACATAAAACTAGGCTTATTGTATACAGTTAAGCCTTTCCTTACTAACAACACTAAGCAGTATACAGCCCATACTCATCTACTATCCAGCCTACTATACACCTCTCCTATCTTCACAAACCTAACTAAAATTGACCTAGCCAAGCTTGAAACCTGCTAAAATAAAATTGCAAAATTTGCTAACACACAGCATAGGTCTCACCACTGCTCTGCCTTATGTCAGCTGTCTAGAACTACACAACAACTTGACTTATACTCAACTCACCTCTGGTCTAAGAATAGTACATCGACCTGATAAAACTCACACCTTTCAACCTTTGCTCTAACCTTATACTAACACTCTTCTACTTGAAGCCACCAATAAATCCTTATTAAAGGTCCCTAAATTCAAAAACAAAGCTAGTGCCTCTCTCTTCTCTAACTACATCTCCAAAATATGGAATACCATCATCAGCCCATCTCATTAAAAAAAAAAAACTCCTAAAAGTCTTTCTCAGTAATAATTGGCTTTGCTCCTGTACCGCTCCTGGCTAAAGCCACCCCCTTAACAATCATTTCTATCAACTCTATTCTATTCAACACATCTATTTCTAAAGCCTGCACTTATTCATTTATCACCAGTCCTCTTCCCCTATTCATCAAAAACTATCCTTCTAACGTTTCTTCCCATATTAGACTGCCATTACTATATACTAAGCTCCTCTGTTCCCTCACCCTGTCACCCAAAATACACCCATTTCTCTCTCTCTCCTATTATTCTTTGCCCCTCCTCTGCTCTATTGTACACCAACTTCTACCCTCAATTCTCTTCTGTCAAACTTCCTATTTTCACAATCACTCCAGTTATGTATTCAACCTTGTAATCACCCCTCCCCCTAATAGCAGGCTGCCTATTTACTTACAAGTCTATGGACTAAATTAAGGATGCTACTTTTATTGGATGTCTATGTTCAACATGTAATATTCTGTAATCAGTCTAGTCTCTGATGTGTGTATTTTATGTCCTTCTATGCTTCGTGAATATTTTGTTTTAAGTTTGATAAAATTTGTTAAAATTATTTTTATTACTGTAATTTTTTTCTGTCAATTTTTTACCTAGAGCATTTCTCCATGGGCCTCTGCTATAAAATGGATTCTCACCGAGTCGGACTATTCCAGTAAACAAAAGTAAAATAAATAAAAAAATATTGCTTTGCACATTTAGAAGCTTTAACTTCACTTAACTTGCTTGGAAATTGTATACATTCATGAAACTGCTTCTGCTTCATGAGCTTTATCTGGGAACCTTATATGAAAATGCTTCTCCTGTGAACTTGTCACATCTTCAGTATGGTTTGCAAATATTGTTTTTGCAAGGAGAAAATAAGATGTGGATTGCAAATCTGAATGCTGAACAAATATAAACTTTGCATATTAAATGTGCGGTACTTTATTTTACTGTAAATATGTCAGCACTTCCAAAGGCACTTAAGACATTACAAGTTGATATCAAAAATATGTAAAGTATATGGTTTGTTATATTTTAAGAACAGAAGGACATTGGAAGAGATTTATTTTAAGCATTTGATAAACATAGGTAAAGAAACTTCCTTGACAATAGATTTTTCAGAGTTAAATCATCTAAAATCTTTACAACTGGAAGACACATTTCAGTTCATCAAAACACTGTGAGGCTTCAGAAAACATATTTCAGAAACTGACAAATCTAGAAGTATTAAAATTAAAAACTTTCTTATTTTACCCCAAATGCTTATGGACCTGCTGTCTCTTAAAGTGCTTGTAATTGCTGTGCAGAAAATTGCTGTATTGTCGACTGAGCTCTTTCAAAACTCTGCCATTTTGAAGTATATTTATTTTTGCCAGGTCATATTCCAGTGTGACTGTCAAAATGCATGGATGACTCCCTGGGCAGCCACAAGAAGGAACATGATATTAAACCCGGAGAGTGAAATATGTGTTACAAAATATCTAACATCTCCTTTTGTTTCTTTCCTGGAAAAGACCTGTGACCTTCCCTAAGAATATTCCTTTTTTGCTGGAACCAGTGTATTCATAACACTGTTCATGATATTTTCTTTCTTATATGAAATGGCTGGATGGTACATTGTCTACATTTTGTATATTATCAAGGCTTGGCTGGCAGGATATCTGGGAGAAAAACACATGAAAGCCCATTTACAAGTATTATGTGTTTGTTTCATACAGCAGTAAAGATGAGTGGTGGGTTGCCAATAAACTCCTTCTGAATCTTGAACAGAATGGACCACCTTTCCTCAGTGTGCCATCATAAAAAAGACTTTGATATAGGGAAGGATATCATAGACAATATTATAGACAGTATTTACAGAAGCAGGAAAACAATCTGTGTGATCACCAGACATTATCTAAGGAGCAAATGGTGTTCCCTGGAGATGGGAATGCTCATTTATAGGCTGCTGGCAGAAAGCCAAGACGTTCTCATTCTGGTGTTCTTGGAGAGGATCTTTCCATATGAGATTTCAGCCTATCATATGTTGGCAATGGTGATCAAAAAGAAAACCTATACTGACTGGCCAGAGGAGGAGTATGAACAGATGATCTTTTGGGAGAAGCTGAAATAGTCATTAAATAAAGGAGAGAAGGATGAAAATGGATATTAATTTAAATGTGACTCAGAAGGTTGCAGTCTTATATTTGATAGTTGGAAAATCAATGGGCTGTGGATTCTATTCCCAGTGCAAATTGTTGGATTCATTTTGAAATAGAAACTCTACGTGCATTGTGGGTGGGATGTCTACACTCCTGAGGTGCTGTCCTGGAGATAAGACTTTAAATTGAGGTCCCATCTCCCCGAGTTGGTGTAATCCTACCTGCATGTTGAAAATACCATGGTACTTATCACAAAGAATAGTATAGGAATTTCTCTGGTGTCTGGCAAAGTTCCCCAAACTGTATCATTACCAAGGACAACAACAGTAGTGTGATTAACCTGGTCAACAAAAGTACAAAAACTAGATTAGCAGTTTTTTATAACAGACAGTCATGGTTTGGTTACTGTTTCAGCCAACAATTAAATCATTTAGGTTGATAAAATATAAACAATTCTAAAAACTTAGGTATTCTTGTCACTGGAGGAAAAAATGCAGAATTTTGGATTTCTACTCCCATACTGCTTTCAGGAGAAGGGGCATGACAGAATTCATTCTATGATATAGACAAACCTGCAGCCATTATGTATTTGATGCGACTTTTGTAAAACTAGATTTTTGGGTTATTCCTACACAGAGTGGATGGTGTTCACATCCGTATAGCCTTCTCAGCAGCGCGCCTTTCATATTAATGAAGGTGCACTACTGAGAATGGATCTGCGGACACGAACACTGAATGAGTGCAGGGGGGATGTTTCAGTGGTGCTCGCAGTTCCAACATGCCCTCTGGAATCTCCAAGTGCCATATGCCACTTTTTATGTGCTTTCAATGTCCGTGGACACTGAACGAGTAGAAAGAAGCACCTCTTGCATTGTGAAAGTGCCGTACAGCACTTTTACATCCCTCTCAACCTCTTAGAGCAAAAATCCGGACAAAGCCTAAAATGATGGGGGGACAAATAGGGACAAATTTTAAATATTGCCCTTACAAACTTAGAAAGTTGATAAAATAATAGGTTTTGCATTAGCAGGAATGTTTTGAAGGATGTGGAGTCATAAACACAAATATATGCCATAATTTAGTGACTTCAATCCTGATATTGCTCATACAGACTTAGAAAGTTGATAGAATGACAGGTATTGCATTACCAAATATGAATCAGCATTAATATTAATATATGTAATTAAAGTGGCTGTAATTTTTTTTCCATTATAAGTGAAGTTTAAGCATAGCTAAGTGGGTTTGTGTGTCACTGCGCTTTGCTCAGCATTGCTTAAACATCTCAGCGGGGCTAAATACAAATGTATAGATGAAATCCTCAATGCTGAGATAGGGTAGTGGTTAGAGTTATAGCTTTACATGCAGCAGTACATGGTTCAAATACCAAGACAGGTCCTTCATTTTTACATGGAAAAGCATTGTTAAAATTATTTTTATTTTGTAATTATGTAGTAATTGCTATTTGTTAACCAGGGTAATGTAGCTGGTCCAAAATTGAAGTGTCAGTGGATAAAACATGTGAAATCACCCATGTAAATACAAGTATCCCATACAGTATAGTCACACCCCAGGGTAATGCAATGAAAGCACATAGGAAGATGTCATGTAAAAATAAATAATATACACTTAATAATATGTCAGTAGTGAATAATTAATTATAAATTCCATAAACCAATTATTATTAGTTGTATTTTAAAGAATTTATCGTTGAAAAGATAATTTGGGTTGGTTGTTTTTATGTTATTGGGTTTTTAAGTTTATAAGTTTAATGTAGAGTTTATTGTATTATTGATTATTATGATTATATATTTTTTTATTTTTTATTCTTTTGTGTTCTGTTTTTATCATGGTGTATAAAGATTTAAGATTGTTACACTCACACTTTTTAGGACGAAAGTATGTTGTTTAATTGCTGGTGCCAGTAGTAGGAACAAACACCCCCTTAATGGGGTTACTTGATTTGTTAGTTTGAACACATTCAATCAGTATAATTAATTTTATATAATTGTGTTTGGTACTTAGAAATGTTTAATCTTTTTTTCTGAAGAAGGAGCACCACTGAGTTAAATTTATTAAATTTATTTTATATTGTTAGCCTTGGACTTGTGCTTCCTACAGCTCATTTGTTTGGCTTACTTAATTAGAAATTCTGAAATATTTTCTGAAATTAAAACTGAGCAATGCTAAGCAGTGCTTAGCTCTACCCAGGTGGTTTTAGCATTGCTTTCCGCGTTAATTCTAAGCAGGTCAGCTCAGCTAAATAGATTTGTACACTGGTAAGCACTGCTCAGCATTTTCCCCTTTAAGCACTGTTCAACTCAACGTAGCAGGATTGTGCACTGCTTAGCTGAGCTCAGCATTATCAAAATGGTCAAATGATGGCAAAGGGCAGGAATATGGCCTTATTTAGACTGCACAGGTAGGAATCCAGCCAGAACCTGTTGTAGTTTGATCTCAGCAGAAACCATGTCTGGCGTTGGTGAGGAAGCAAGCTTTCGGGTTCAGTGCTGGGGCATTCTGGAGTCCAGGGTCATGGCTGGGCTCCTTGTTGAAAACAATGATGAAAGACTGCTGCAGGGACAGTACCAGGGCTCACAATACAAAATAGAGGCTTGGGACAATATGGCATGTGATCTCACCAGTGCCACTGGAATCCCCTGAACTGATGAGCAAGTGTGGCATCATTATGCTGACCTAAAGTGTAGGATGAGGGAGCTCTTGGTCCAGTGGATCCAAGATGCTTGGGCACAGAATGCTCCAGTAGTTTGTAAGTATCTCATCCATAGCTGTACCAAATTCCAGCCTGATTATGTGATAGACAGGTATGCATAATGCTTGTTTCCCCCCCCTACAGCTGCAGCAGAGAGGGCTAGCAATGTGGAGGCCCATGCCAACAGGCTGTCAAGGCTGCACCGACAGGCTGGTGAGTACAGATCTATCTTGGAGCATATAGTGCAATAAATAAGAAGGAGTACATTGTTTACTGCCAGTATGTATAGAGTGTTCTGTGTCTACTGAATGAATAAAGTTTGTCAGCCTAATATTGATCTACAGGGTATACAGTAGTAAAGGACTGTGTCATGTTACTAAAATAAAGATTTATACCACAAACTTGTGTTTACTCTAGTATGTTGTAGAAATAGAATGTGTACAGGTTCTTCACAGCAAATATGGCTTTGACAGCATACATTAACTGAGGTTGTTCTGAGAACTAGCTGTTGCGCAAAACGGTAGATTGTGGAGCTGTAAAACAAGATGTAAATGAAATATGAAATGTGCTATACACTAAGATCTGAACCAGATTGCCTTGTGTTAACCTTTGCTTTCCAAATTGTATTATTTTAAATGATTAATACACAGTACACTATCTGTCATGCATGAATCTCAGTATTACAAGGTCAGACTGTCTCACCAAACAGAGTATTAGGCAAAAATCAGTCAAAAAAGAGAAAGCAGTTCCCAGTAGCTCAGTGTGATGTGAAATAGCTTTGTTGTTAATTTTGCACACCCATACATGGTTTGAATCCAGGGAGTGGTACTGCGATGTGTGTGTGTGTGTGTGTGTGTGTGTGTGTGTGTGTGTGTGTATATATATATATATATATATATATATATATATATATATATATATATATATATATATATATATACACTCAATAAATATTGAATATTTGTAGAAATAGTCAGATAGTGTTAACAGATATTTTCTCCACAGGTCATACATAAAGAAATGTTTGTAGTAGCTCCATGAAGGGTATACTAATACAGTGTGCAACTGTCCCACTGTCCAACCTCATGCCTGCAAATAACAGCAAGATACGTACATACACCATGCACTCTTCCCGATACATATCTGTCAAGTGTCATGCTGTCACAGCTAGTGGTCACTGTTGCCAATAACCTTTGACACAGATAGGAATCCAGGTGAAGTATGCCAATAGCATACTCACACAACATCAGTGTAGGGTAGCCCATCTTTGTCATATATATAAGCCTAACATGTACAAGTCTCCTCTAGTCATGTACCCATAGTTGTCACAGTTTGCCCCATACCATTCCAAGTTGACAGTGTAACAGGTATTTATATGCTACAGAAGCTATGGGCCATAGGTAGATGTAAATTGAGGGCAGACCTGTAGAGTACTGAGCAGTACTCTTGTGAAAAATAAAGCCTGTTATTGGTCTTTTTTCTTTTCCCACACCCCTTATCTGCATCAATAGTTATTATTCATATACTATGGATATGCTGTTCTCAAAACATATTGTTGGGCCATGTGTTGTATTATTGTTCATATATTTAATTGGTTGCATATTAACATACCTTGTTCAACTACCATTGTTGGTGGCCTGTTGCCATCAATGTAACTGGCATGCTGTTACAATGCTTACTGTTGTTCCATTTATGCATGTGTTCTGTTTGCTATGCAGCTGTTTCAAATCTATTGTTTTTGGTTAATTGGAACACCCATGCATGCTGTTATAACTAATTTTGAAATGTTTTGTTCATTGACTAAATAATATATTTTGGAAAACTTCAACACCATAGCACATTTGGGAAGGCAGGTCACAGTGGATCCACCTGTCCCGCCTCATCTGGCCATGGCATCAGACACCAGCACACCTGGGACCCAACCCGGAACATCCTCCTCCGCTGGTCCTGCACCACCTTCAGATGGAACTACCTCAGGGTATGAGGCCCATCACCCACCACATGCTCTGCAGTCTAGTGTGCTGTGCCATCCACCTCATTGTTGGATGGATGGCTGAGCCAGATTGAGGGCCCCCTGATGCAGCTCGAGAGGCAGCCTGCCCCTGATGTCCAGCCCCCGGTGCAGCCACCTTCAGACCATGAAGGTGCAGTTGTGACTGCGCAAGGGTGGGGATCTCAGTCCCACTGTATCCATTTGGGGGTTCATGGGCCTCTGATTCCCAACCAACCTCCCCATCCAAGGCGTTTACCCCCTCATGCATTATATACCACCCCTGTCTACTGTCTTGTGTTTCTTGCCTGTCTGTGAATGCAGCCTATCCTACCCAACCTACCTCCCCAAACATACCTACAGCCCTTCCCTAACATCCCACTCTCACCTTAAAAAAAGGGCATCTGTCTCCCAACAAATTCATTGCCCCACATATAGGTCTGCATTTCACTCCATGTCCAGTGACATAAATAAAACTACCCACAAATTACTCTACAAATGTATGTTGCCAACACCCGTCCCTGTGGAGTGTGAGGCTATAAATTCCACATTTCCCACATCAGTCACAGCTGTTGCTGCAGAACAAATGTAGAGCTGTGGTCCTTTCCTACACCCATCCTGCACATCTCTAGCTGCTTTTCCTAATGTTTTACCCCTTGCTTGCCCCCATTTTACCACTTTCCTACCACCTTTTTTCTTTTCTTTATTTAAAATTAGCACAAGTTTAAGCCATAATAAGCAATGCTAAGCAAAGCCAAGGGGACTTAAACATCTCAGCATCGCTTAGCTTTGCACAAAACCATACAAACCCACTTACAACGGCTTAAAAGTGCTTTAATCACTCTGTCTCAATCAGCCCTTGTTCTGCCCAGCAACAAAATAAATAGCCTTGACAAGTCTTGAATCCAGGACCCTGTGCACCACAATCACAGCAACTTATCACTACATCACCTGAGCTGTGGGAGTTTGCAATGCTTTTACAAACATATCATGCTTTACAGTCATTTAACATAATGGGAAAAATACACATCCCTGGCAAGTCTTAAAACCCAGGACCCTGTACACTCCAGTCAGCAGAGCTACCACTACTCTACACGAGCTGTGAGAATTAGTAATGGTTCAGTAAATATATCATGCAAGATGGTCATCCAACATTAGGGAAAAACCTGTGTAATTAGTTATGGATTTTTTATATATATATAGATATATATATATATATATATATATATATATATATATATATATATATATATATATATATATATATAGAGCTATGTTTTATATACATATATATATATATATATATATATATATATATATATATATATACATACATACTGATTCACTTTATAACCTTGAATTACTGAAATGTTGAATTTCAGTATCTCGAGGCTATAAAGCCGAATGTTAAAAATAGTGAAAGCTCATAATCGCAAATTCGAATATATGTCAAATTCGCAGTTATGACCTTACGCTGTGTAATGTCCGGGATTGTGTTTTGATGGTGCGCGGTGCCATGTGTGGATGTAGGTGCTATGTCAGGTAAGTGTTTTCTAAGGGTTTTGAGTGGGAGTTAGAGTGTGTGTGAGTGTGCTGATGTGTTTGGTGTGTGTGAGGGGTTGGAGAATGCGCGTCTGTGAGTCGGCTTCTGTTTTGTGTTTGTGCAATCTCGGAGTTAGTATATATAAGTAGGGGGGTGTGGGGGGTGCAGTCCCCCACATGGCGGGTGCAGGGGGGTTTGCCCCCCCCTGCTTATGTGTGTATGAGTTGTGTATGTATGTAGTTTTGTTTGTTTTTGTTGTGATGTGGGTGGTGTGGTGTATGTGTAGTATTGTGTATGCGTTTTTTTCGGTGTTTTGACTTTCGCGTTTTTTTGTGTTGGTGTTTTCTGGATTTGGTTTTATAGTCTTGAGATACTGAAATTCGACATTTCAGTAATTCGAGGTTATAAAGTGAATCCATATACACATATATATATATATATATATATATATATATATAGGAGCACCACAGAATCCTGAAAGCCCAAAATCCTGAGATCAAAATCTCAAAAGTTCAAAATACTGAAAACACACAGGATACCAATACTTACTATATTCCAGCACAAGTACATACAGAAACATATTACCCTTCAACTAAACACAGGGGGCAAGCCCCCTTGCACCACCCATTTGAGGGGCTGTGCCCATCACCCCCTACTACTTAAATATATCAACTTCGAGATTGCACTTCACTACACTAAGTGCAATCTCAGTGTTGATATATTTAAGTAACAGGGGGTGTGGGGGCATAGCACCCCACATAGGGGTGCAGGGGGGCTTGCCTCCCTGCTTATACTTGGAGAAGATTAATATGGTGAGTGTTTTATTTGTTTCTGTATATACTTGTGGTGGAATATAGTAAGTGTTGGTATCGTGTGTTTTCAGTATTTTGAGTTTTCAGTATTTTGAACTTTTGAGATTTTGGTCTCAGGATTTTGGGCTTCAAGATTTTGGGCTTTCAGGATTCTATAGCGCTTATATATATATATATATATATATATATATATATATATATATATATATATATATATATATAAATATATATATAAAATACTCAATCTGTTAGTGCAAGACATCTGGACAAAGCCTGACAAAGTGGGGTAACAAAGGCCGGCAAATAGGGACATAAGTTAAATATGGATTTTTTAAGCTTCGTCAGTTGCTAGAGTATCACGGTTTGTTTTAACATATATGCTCTGATAGATTTCAAGTTGGAACACAAATGATTTGTCATTATTTAGTGATGTCAATACTCACATCATCCCAGTTATTTATCAGACATCCACAACAGTTATGGGAAACAGAGCAAAAATATGAGACACACATCTAGACAGTCTATGAAAATTTGGACAGTGGTGAGGTATGAGTGCAGTCATGTAACAGAAGGGAAAAAACACAGAGAGCTGCCAGCCATTTCACCCAACATCTTCTGAACTACTGTCAGACAAACACAGCACTACACTGAATCAGCTCTGTGGAATTGCTCATGCATTTGCAAATATATCATGCACCACAGGGGTGTAACTATCCTGATTGCCAGTCACACACTGCTCCTAGATACACTGCCCCAAGTCACAGTGTACTTGGAATCCTGAGGTATTAAAGGACATCTCAGTATGCCCCTACAAACATATACAGCTGACAGACCACCATCAACTGCAGCTGCATGCACAGATAGAAAAGGATCTATGACACACACACATCTACCCTTCTCCCTATTCAGCCTAACAAACATGTACACACTACACTGCTACATGATCTTGACAGTCTGTTAACAATAGCCAGACATACCTAACTCTCAACTGTACAGATTTGTACAGAATGTCCAAGGTTTTGAACCATATTTATGACCTCTTCCTCATAACATTTCTGGGATTCTGCCAAATCACTGGGATGATAGCAGGAGTGAAGTCACTAAATAATGATATACCATACCTCTGAACCTGTCAGTGGAAGAAAACTTAACAAAGCCTGACATACATGGGGGACAGAGGCCCAAAAATAGGGACATATTTTAAATAATGGTGTTATAAACTGAAAAAGCTGCTGGAGTGAAAGGGTTTGTTTTAACATAAATTATCTGAAGGATGTGAAGTCTGAAACACAAATGAATGACATTATTTAGTGACGTCAATCCTCAGATTACCCTAGTGATTTTCTAAAAACAAAGATTATCTTAGGAACAGACCAGACATAACAGGCAAACCTCTGGACATTCTGCAGAAATCTGTACCGCTGAGAGCTATGTCATATATATATATATATATATATATATATATATATATATATATATATATATATATATATATATATATATATCAGTGTCAGACTTCAAATCACACAGAAAATACATGCCCAGACAAACCCTGTTAAACTAGCAATTTTCTAACTGTATTACAGCAATACTTACAATCTGTCCCTAAATCTGGAACTTTTTCCCTTATTTTATTGGGCATTCTCCACATTTCTTGATCTAAGAGGTATTTCCACCTACCCTCTGCGATGCTGTAGCTCCATGCCTCCATAATGTTCTCTCACAGGCAAGGAAAAGGGGCAAGGCCCACATGAAGCGCTTAATTATTGCACTGTGTTGCCATGCCATTGGCTATGGCTACTGTAAAGACAACAGACCTTTTCTGGATGCAATTAACAAGTGGGAGACACCAATTGGTGCATAGGCCATCACCTGCTCATGAGCATTACAGTACCTACAAAAGGCAAGCTGCTGCCTATGCAAACCAGGTCTGAACCTTTCTACATAAAGTCAGACTGCGACTACAGAAGCCTACATGTCTGCATTACCCTGAAGCAGAAAACTCTGCAGCACTATAACAGGTATGTCAAACTATTAAGCATGTAATGGAATGCAAAAGGGGGATGCAATAATGGGAAATAGAAGGTTAAACAATAGGTCTCAACAAGACTTACTGGACTGACATGCTGCTGTCCAGCACCTATGGCCATCCCTGCTGGCTCTGTCTGCTGTGACATAGACCACAGCTCTGACCACTGAGTCACCCCAGCAAGGATCAGCTCACATATGACTACTACTAAAGTGTCTGTTGTACAATACTGACTGTGACACTGCCAGGCCAGCTACCTGGGATATTGTAAATATGCATAAGTCACTTGTGAATGCTACTATGATACATATGCTTGTTGTACAAATGTAAGAGACCTATATAGGGTATGTGCGTAGTAAACAACTGGTTCAGAAGTGTGTGTCAAACTGCATGTTATATACTGAGCTCGTACCTTTCAACTTTCTGAAGTTTGGCAGACTGACCACGTTTGCCTCATATTTGTAGTCATTTTCTCATACAGTTGTATTTTGTCTGGCAAATCAGTAAAGTCATAACATAATAGGATACATTTGAATGTCAGATGTCATATCCTTCAGAGTATTCCTGTGAATGCAAAACCTACTGTGCTATCAACTGTCTAAGTGTGTTACAGCAATATGTCTAAAGTGTCACTATTTTTGGCCTTTGACCCCCATTTATGAGTGCCTTTACCCAGATGTCTTGCACTAACAGGTTGACAGGTATGACTGAGCTGCAAGAGTGTAAACACAGTGTGCCATACTGACAAAGAACAAAAGTGTATATCAGGTATGACCTGTGCATATGTATGTAGTAACAGTAGTAGTTGGAAGCCTCACACATACAGATGTAATTTGCAAAACATCAGGTAAATAAGGTGTACCTGTTTTACAAATGTGTAATCTGAGTTTCACTGCATAAAACTGACATAAATGTCTACAGAAACAGCTTGTTGTATTGCCTTGAAACATAAATAATTACTAGTTTGATCATAATTACCAGCTTGAAATTGAAAGAGTGTCTAACTTTGTCATGGCTTTGTGTCCAAGCCTACACCAAACATCTATATGAGCACCCACATAGCTGTATGGACTCAGCAATACCTGACTGGACAAAATGATCTCCCCCAAGGTAGATTAAGCCTCTGTGGTGGACAGCAGCAATACACAAACCCCATAATAGGTGGAAATATTGGCTGTACAAGGCCAAGAAGGACCAGGTGCCAAATTGGAAGCAATCTCACCTTTGTCTAAACAAGCAAATAAGGTCACAGGTAAATTACTCTAAGGCTAACTTTGAGTGCAAATTGAACACATCCACCAAGACCAATCACAAGACCTTCCTCACATATGTCTGCAACTTCAGAGGCAACACCTAATTCTGCTCTGTACTGGTGGTTAATAACACCACATACACATATGCCAGATAAATAGCCAACCTGCTGCAGTCAGGTAAATGAAAATGTCACCCCCCATCCCCCATCAGTATAGGTGGATATGCACAGCACCCACACCCTTCCCCTCATCATTAGGGAGCAGGTCCATAATGCCTACTCAAAGACAATAAAATTAAGTCTCCCATGGGACCTGATAACATCCCTATCTGCATCCTACATGAACTCAGGCATGTGCTTTCAGCTCCATTTTGCACTGTAGTCAAACAAAGCCTGAGTACCAGCGACATCCCATCTGCATGGAAGACGGCCACTCTCATCCCTCTACACAAAAGTGAATGATGAATGGAGGATTATGCAATTTACTGGCCCTCATGGGGGGGAACATGACAAATTAGGACCAGGACTGCAATGCAAGCTCATACTGTGCTGATAAATGACAGGGTATGATGTAGTCGTAAGTGGTGGCTAGTGCTAGTCAATGTTGATATGCAGTTTCTGTAAATAACATTGACAAATGTATGAGGTTCTGTGATGTATTTCCCTATTTATGTCTTCCAGGTGGAATGCAGCGTGCTAGACAACCACCCTACATTGAAGCTGAGACAACAGAAATTATTGACACAATCATACATCACCACGGGGTCATGTTTGGCCATAGACAACAGCATCTATGGGAGCAGACCACCTTGTGGGACAGCCTTGTCAACAGAGTAAATGACGTGGGCCAAAATGCATGTACATATGAGCAGGTCAGGCATTGTGCGACTGACCTCATCCATTACCCCGGCGAAGGGCTGCTGCCATGGCCAGGGACCGTAGAGCCACAGGTGCAGGTCCTGCTACACAGGCCCCACTTACACCTACTGTGAGGGACTCCTTGCCAACCTTGGGGCAGCCATCACACACCAACAGCCAAGTCAACACACCCACATTGTGGAGTTGGGTGGCATACAGACAACAGATGAGGAGCGTCCAGGTAAGGTCCCAGTAGACATCAATTAACTACTGTAGCAGCCATACTGGGATCCTTAGAGTATCTAGACACATATGTCAGGTCAAAACACAATTGTGGGTGCAGCTTTGTAATGCACAGAAGTGCACATCTATAGTGAAGGACAGCAGATTGTGTAGTATTGGAACTTGCACTGCACATGTGCAGAAAAGCAGCATTCATCTTGTAACAATGTCACATGTGAGTCTGCTGACACTACCTCTCTCCCAGAGCTACATAGGTCCCTCTGGTCTGGATGTGAAACAGCAGCCTGAAGCCATTGAGCATGGAATTGTCCTGTTGTGGCTCACCAATACCCCAGGCATGTTAAGGGCATGCATTTTACCATGCACACAACTGTTACTCTTAGCCATATTGTGATATGTGTACGTTCACTTGTGGTGGGGTTAACTGCATTGCATCACAGTGTCATCACAGGGGCCTATTTGCAGGAGATGTAACATTTATGTGGCATACCTCACAACCTGTCAGTGCAGGAAATCTGGACAAGTACTGACAAAATGGGAGGACAAAGGCCAAAAATAGGGGCATATTTTAAATATAGCTCTTATACAATGGCTATTAAAAGTGTACACACCCCTGTTAAAATGCCAGGTTTTTTTGTGATATAAAAATGAGACCATAATAAATCATCTCCAAACTTTTCTCACCTTTAATGTGACCTATATCCTGTGAAATTCAAATGAAAAACAAATCTGTTAGGGGAAAAAATATGAAAAATAAAAAACGAACAATAAGCTGGTTGCATAAGTGTGCACACCCTTAAACTAATACTTTGTTGAAGCACCTTTTGATTTCATAACAGCAGTCGGTCTTCTTGGGTACACATCTGCCATCAATTAAATAGACTGTGATTAACCCCAAATAATGTTCAGCTGTCGTAGTAGGGTTTTCCTGACATTTACTCAGTTGTCCATTACAGCAAAAGCCATGGTTCACAGAGAGCTTACAAAGCATCAAAGGGATCTCATTGTTGAAAGGCATCATCAGGAGAAGGGTGGAAAAACATGTCCACAGCATTGGATATACCATGAAACAAAGTGAAGACAGTCATCAAAAAGTGGAGAAAATATAGGACAACAGTGACATTGCAAAGAACTGGATGTCCCTCCAAACTTGATGAAAACACAAGACAAAAACTGGTCCAGGAGGCAGCCAAGAGACCTACAACAACAATGAAGGATTTGCAGGAATTTCTGGCCAGTACTGGTTGACAACAATCTCCCGAATTCTCCATGTGTTTGGGCTATGGGGTAGGGCTGGAAGATGGAAGCATTTTATCACACAGAAAAACATCCAGGCCTGGCTAAAATTTTCAAAACAATACATCAAGTCTCCCAAAAGCATGTGGGAAAATGTGTTATGGTCTAATGAGACCAAGGCTGAATGTTTTGGCCACAATTCCAAAAGATACATTTGATGCAAAAACAACACTTCGCATCACCAAAAGAACACCGTTCCCATGGTGAAGCATGGTGGTGACAGTGTCATTCTTTGGGGTTGCTTTGCATAAGCTGGAACTGGGACCTTAGTCAAGGTGGAGGGAATTATGAACAGGTCCAAATACCAGTCACATTTGCCCCCAAACCTTCAATCATCTGCTAGAAAGCTGAAGATGAAGAGGAATTTCACCTTTCAACATGACAATGATCCAAAGCATGCATCCAAATCAACAAAAGAATGGCTTCACCAGAAGACAATTTAAAGTTTTAGAATGGCCCAGCCAGAGCCCAGACCTAAATCCAATAGAAAATCTGTGGGGTGACCTAAAGAGGGCTGTGCACAAGAGATGCCCTCACAATCTGACAGATTTGGAGGGCTTTTCAAGGAAGAATGGGCAAATATTACCAAGTTAAGATGTGCCATGCTGATAGACTCCTCCCAAGAAGACTGAATGCTGTAATTAAATCAAAAGGTGCTTCAGCAAAGTATTATTTTAAGAGTCTGCACATTTATGCAACCGGCTTATTGTACGTATTTTATTTGTTATATTTTACCCCTAACAGATTTGTTTGTTTTTCAACTGAATTGCACAGGTTATAAATCACATTAAAGGTGGGAATGGTTTTGAAATGATTTATTGTGGTCTCATTTTATATATATATCACAAAACCTGGCATTTTAACAGGGATGTGCACAAATTTTATATCCACCGTAAGCTTAGAAAGTTACTAGAATAACAGGATTTGTTTTAACATACATTTACTGCAGGTTCTGAAGTCTGAAACTCTAATGTATGTCATTAATTAGTGACGTCAATCCTCAGATCATCCCAGTAATGTGTCAGACAAACAGAAGATTTATGAGGAACAGAACATAAATATGAGCGAGACATCTAGACATTCTGCACAGCTGAGCGGCATGCTCTGTAGGAGTTGCCACTGTGCTATACAGGTGAACAGCAATAATGTGTACATGAGTTCAGTGTGTGCTAGGTGAAGGCCCATCACCTACTAATACTACTCACGTATCTCAGAGGTATATATTAGCAGTAACATTAAGTGGAAATGGCTCCATTGCATGATGTTGAGGGCCTGTCCAGAGTGTGTATGTTGTGCTCTGACTGTGTGTCATGCATGTCACTATTCAGATATTGTGAGGTCTGTGTAATGCCTTTGTGCCATCTCACCTGTGTGTGCGTGCATGTGTGTGTGCGTGCATGTGTGTGTGTGTGTGTGCACATGCATTTGTGTGCACCAACAAACCTTATACTGCAGGTATTAATTTTCATATGTTGTCTTCCCCTCACAGGTGGACATGGGGGTCATGGACCCTCCCGCTTTTAAAATGATGTCAGTGTCTCTGCAGACTCTGACAATGATGGTGGTCATAGTGAGGCACAGGTGGGGTTGTCAGGGGCTGAATCTGTGCCATCGGTTGGCATCCCACTGTCAATCACAATATCCCCGCACACAATCACAATGCCCACACATACCCAGTCCCCAGCAGCCACAGATAATGGACAGTTGGTGGGTGGTGGCATAGGACAGGCTAGTGTGGTGACTATGGCAAGTGTGAGTGTAGACACTAGCCATAGTCAGAGGGCAGCTGAGGTGTCACACAGGTGGATGGACAGGGGAGCTCAAAGGAGGACTGCTGCCCATCAAGCCCCTGTCACCACAACATGTTTCACCAGGCACATGTTTCAGACCATCACGGATGCACAGGCACATACTGAATGCAACACCAGACAGATACTCAGGGTCTTAGAAGAAACTCTTCTTGGCATCCGTGACAACCTACGTGCCCTTGCTGAGGCCACACATCACAATAGTGAGGTCATGGATAGAAGGTGGGGTGAGACCTTGGCAATCCTTAATCATGGAATGTCTGTGCTGGACCGTGTAGTGGAAGATGGGCATCAGCCACATAGATGTAGGTCAGCACCAAGATCAGCTGATAGTCTCCTGGGCTGTGGGCACGTGGTCCTATCTGATCTCATTAGGGACATGGATCCAGCAGACAGCAGTCACCATTGAGGAGTAGTACTGCATCTGGCCTTGGGCCTGGTGGTGCTAGTGAGACACCTGGCAGAACCAGTTCCCATGTCCATGGCCAGCGAAGGTGAACTGTACACCCTACCATGTACGGTCCACAGCTGTCCAACATACCCCTGTGTAGGGCAGCCACATGGTGTGACTGTGTGCATACAAACACACACACATCTCTATCACAGGCAGGTCACCTCCTGACGCACACAGCACCTCTGCACAGCCCATTTATAGGACACCCCTCCAAACACACACAATGGATGTCAACAGTATGGCCCAGCCTAGGCCTCTGGCAAACCTATACCACACCCTGTGCATATGATGATACCTGTGCCACATCCCTGTCATCCATACCATTGATGCATGGGACATGCTAACATGGGACTGATGCACAGGGTGAATATAGTAAAGTGTAGCTATGTAATGCTATGTAAGGTGCTGTCTGCTTGCATTTGTTATGGGTAAACCTCAAAGTGTATGTACCTTATGTCATGATGCATTATTGGTTTTATTACCACTAACTGAATGACATGCTGTATTCTGTTTGTGTTCCAGATGTCTGTGTGGCTGCAGGCTGTGGCCTTGCAGACATTACCAATGGGGAGTATGGCAGGGTGGAAACACATTGACCGTTTCATAGCCAAGGTGCAGCTGTATATGTACATGTTTACCAGTGTATGCATGCAACAGTGTGTGAGGGTCTGTTGGCAGACAGAATGACCTTGCATACATACCCCTTGTCACAACCTTCATACATGTCACCTCAGTGTTCTGTAGCACCACAGGCTCATACATACAGAGGAGGTTACTGGAGTACTGGCACTAGGTCCCTCACAAGTCTAGCCATGACCTTAACCCCAACAGATTCATCTATCTTGTGGGTATACAGTAGTCACAGGGCCTTCTCATGTCTACATATTGCACACACATAGGCAACATGCACTGTGTGTGTGACATTATCAATTGTGGAGTGCGGGACACAAGTTGTAGTAATGTGACATTTGGCACCACATAGCATGTCCATAGCAAGTGCAACACACAGGATGTCCTTTGGTATTCTAGTATGACACCTTGTTTGTGTGACATTACCTTCACTTACATTATTTCTCATGACATTAAGGTGCTTCTGATGTGCAATCACTTCTCTATGCAATCAGTACAGAACTGTATGACATGTTTCTTGTCCCACAGTGCTAGGACCTGTTTTAGCTGTTTCAGTTGTCATCACAGGTTACACCTTGCCAAACATGGACTGCAACCTGCAGGGTGGTTCAAACATACCTCTCAACTGTACAGTTTACACAGACTGTCCTGATGCATGCCACATATCAGTAGTCAATTTCCTCATACATCTGTGTCTGTCTGGCAAATTGTTGCCAAACCATTACGGGCTGCAGTCATAACATAATGGCAGACATGAGTTGCACACTTCATACCATTCAGACCATCCATGCTAATGCAAACCTTGTTATGCTATCACTGTTATATGTTTGTAGGAGCAATATTTGACAAGTGTCCATATTATGTTTCCTTTGTCACCTCATTATATATGGCTTTGTAAACATTGCCTGCTCCAACAGTTTGGGAGATATGGGTACAAATGGTGGCCATACCTCTGACCTCTGCATATGTGTGCAGATTGTCCTGATCTCTGACACATGCTTTCTTCACATTGGTCATGAATATGTGGTTTTCTGGCCAACATCTGATAAAATCATGACAGACTGACATTGTAGGTTAATGACAGCTATTGTCATGTACCAAACAACACATACCCTTTGGAAGGTGCATTCAATTGCATGACCTGTTCTGCTATCCATTTCCCATGTGTGTCACAGCAATAAGTGATGGGTCTGCCCAATGTTTGCTGCTTGCCCCAGCTTTACATATGGTGTTCTCCTAATGTCTGTCTGTAGACTGCTGCAAGGTGATTTGATAAAGTGATAGAGTAACAGACTATCAGCATTATGTTTCAGACAGGTACGCAGTCTGCTGCTGCCATGTCTGTCACTACAGTGACTGTGACAGTTTGGCAATGTGTCTCATAAATGCCCATTGTTAGGGGTCACAGACAACATATTGGTTGCAAACATCTGTATATTCCATATACATACATACAGATTTATTTATTTATTTATTTTATTTATTGCAGTTGGTTTACCAGGATAGTCCATTGGGCCACGAAGAACCCGTTTTCAATGGAGTCCTGGGGAGAAAAGCTCCAAAAAAGAATAAATGTACATTAACATTTGACAATAATTTCTAGGTACATTGTAGTAAAAGAACATAAGCAAAATATAAAAGTTTGTTACAATTTGATAGTAACAGCCTTGGTATATGCTATAGAATCAACAAACACAAACATAGAAGAAGATTAATAAGCAAACATAGAAGATGAAAACAGTAGGTTATGGTATTAAAGGGCATGTAGTAGAGTTGGTTATATAGTAGAGTAGGTTATGAGGGGTGGGTGCATGAGCACTCCCATAGAGATGCTAGGTGTGAGAAAAGAGATTTCTTGAAGGTAGAGTGATTAGTGGTAATGCGGATGTTAGGTGGAAGAGAGTTCCAGAGGCGAGCGAGGCTGAAGGAAAGAAGGTTTTTGCCTGGGGGATGAGTGGGTTTGTGCACTTCTAGTAGATTCTGATTATTGGACCTTAGGACTCTGTTTGGTAGGTGCATTTTAAAGGCAGAAGAAAGGGAGGGACAGTTGGAGGGGTTTAGAATCAGCTTGTGGGCTAGAGTTAGTTGAGTGTAAGTGAGATAGTTGGGAAGTTCTAGCCATTTTAGTTTTTGGAGGGAGATACAGTGGTGAGTGGAAGACCTATGAGAGGTGGCAAATTTAGCAATTTTGTTATAACATGAGGAGAGCTGTTTTTTTAATGAGGACTGAAGATTTGTAAGTAGAGGGGCACCATAGAGAAGGGAGGGATAAGAAAGGAAGTAGCTAGAGTGGTTTTAGTGGTGGATGTAAGATAGGCATTTTGTCTATACAGCATGCCAAGTTTTGATGTGTTTTTGATGTTTTTTTGGAGGTGGGAATTAAATTTTAGCTGGTTGTCGATCTGGACCCCGAGTAGTTTGGTGTCTGACACTATTTCGAGAGGTAGGTTATATTGACTGGTAACTAAGAATGAGTTAATGTTGGGGGGAGTGAGTTTAGAGGGAGTAAATAACATTAATTTGGTCTTGGTGGCATTGAGAGCTAGATGATTTCTTAGCATCCATTGCTCTGTGGAGGAAAAGGCATCTTGAGTAAGTTTTTGTAGTGTGGGGATAGAAGAGGCAGAGCAGATGATAGTAGAATCATCAGCATATTGGATGATGCTCGAGAGGGGGATAGATTTGTAGAAGTCATTAATAAAGATATTGAAGAGTAGAGGACCCAGTATGGAGCCTTGTGGAACTCCAGTAGGGGTATTTAGGTAAGAGGAAGTTGCTTTTTTCCATTTAACAGCTTGATTTTTGTTTGATAGATAGCTAGAGAACCAGTTCAAAGAGGAGGTAGAGAGGTAGAGTTTGGAGAGTTTTGTTAGGAGCAGACTGTGAGAGATAGTATCAAAGGCTTTTGAAAGATCAAGGAGTATGGTGGAAACAATTTGACCTGAGTCACGGGCTTTGTTGACGATTTCAAGAAAGGAGAGAAGGGCAGTCATGGTGCTATGATTAGGTCTGAAACCGTGTTGTGTGGGGGTGATAAGTTTGTGATCTAGAAGATGAGGAAGAAGTTGGAGTTGTACACATGTTTCAAGGATTTTTGAAATGGGGGACAGGATGGCTATGGGACGGAAGTTATTAATGCTGTTATTGTTACCACCTTTGTGTAATGGCATGATAAATGCTTGTTTCCAAATTTGGGGAACTGTGCCTTCTTGTAGGGAGCGATTAATTAAGATGCTGATGGGATAGGCAAGGCTTTCAGCAGCAATACTGAGAAAGTAAGATGGGATATTATCAGGAGCATTGGTACAAGGTTTCAATTTTTGAAGGAATTTCTTAATGGTAGCAGTAGGAATGGGATTTAAAGTGAAGAGAGTGCAGTCAGGGGGTGTTGAATTCTGGGGTGGTAAGGATGAGGGTGGGATTTGTGTAGAGTAGGGGATAGTGGGATTAGTGGGTGGTGGGTATGGAGTGGATGCAGAGATATCGGGGGTGGGTGAAGGGGTGTTAGGTGTTGGGGAGGAGATAGAAAAAGAGGAGTTAAGTTTGGAAATAGAGTCAATGAAGAAGGAATTAAATTGGGTGGCTAAGTCTAGTTCTGGAGCATTTGGGTCTGGGGTGGGAGTATCTGGTTTGCTGGGGTGGAGGAGAGAGGAGATTCTTTCCAGAATTTTTGAGGGTTGTTTTTGTTATGGTTTTGGAGTGTATAGTAATAGTTCTGTCGATCACAAGAGATATGTTTCTTAACTTTGTTGTGAAGCATTTTGTATTCGTTAAGGAGTGGGGTTGCCTTATGTTTTTGGAAGCGTGCCCATGCTTTGTCTCTATGCTTCATGGTAGAAAGAATAGTTTTAGATAGCCAAGGGGCTGATTTAGCTTTTATTCTCTTAGTCCGTAGGGGAGCTTGAGAGTCAAGTACTTTTAAGAATGTTGAGTTAAAGTATGAGACGGCATTGTCTAGAGGTAGTGTCTTTAGACAGGTCCAATTTACTGCTTTAAGTGAGTTAGAAAAGGTTATTGGGTTGAAGTCTTTTTGGTCACGGATAGTAATGATGTTGTGGGTCTGTTGATGGATAGGGGGAAATCGGTGGGTAAAGGTGGGAAGGTGGTCACCTAGTGGGTCGGGAAGGATACCAGTGTTGGTGAAATAGTGGGGATGAGAGACTAGAATCCAATCCAATATACTCCCAGTTGAGGGGTTATTGGCTGGGTAGGTGGGCAAGTTGATTAGTTGTGAGAAATTGTAGAGGTTGATATTGTTGGTGTTTGCAGGAGCCTGGATAGAGGCCCAGTTAATGTTTACATCTCCAAGGATTATGGTTTCATTGCTAATGTTACTGGATAGCCAAGAGAGTATAAGTTCAAGTGTAGAGATGTTATCTCCTGGGGGGATATAGAGGGAAGCTATACATATGTGTTTGTGATTATTGATTTGTAGAAGAGTAAGGAGAAGTTCAGCGTTATTAAAATGTGGGATAGGTTTGTTGTAGGGAGAAACTACTAGGGAGGAGGAATATAAAAGTGCTACTCCTCCGCCCTTTCTGAGAGGTCTATCCTTTCTTATGATGGCTGGTATGGCCTGTGCAGTTTAACATGCTGTGGGTACAGCAGATACCATTAACTGGCTCTGCAAATAAGGCCATGGTGAGTGAGTCAACAGTCCTTAAAATGGTATAACTGACACACACAACAGCCACAGGAAATATGCTTCTCAGACACAGACACAGTTGCCAGTATTGAGTTTAGAACCCCTGCCATCTACTTATTGGTACTACAGTATTATGCAGTTATCACATGCGCCACAGAGCTTATAAGGTTGAAGAGTGTCCCGAGGTTCTTCTAAGGTGATTAACATATGGTAATGGGGAAGTGTACTTGGAGAAAAAGCCTCAAAATACTATATCATACAAATATGCAAACTTACAAACACTTACATTTGCTAGCACTGAGATTAGAACATCTACCTTTCTAGTTATTTGTACTACACTGTTACATGGTTTTTGCACATGCCATAGAGCTTATAGGGCTGCGGATTGTCCAACAGTACTTTTAAGGTGAATGACACCAACAGCCCTTGTAACGTGGGGCACTGGAACATGTGGATGTGAAGGTCTGCAAAACACTTTACCCTACAAACATACACACACATTTGCCAGTTCTGAGAGTAGAACCCCCAGCCTCTCTAGCTATTTATACTCTAGTGTTATGCAGTTATTGCATGTGCTATAGAGCTTAAAGGATTAAGGCTTGTCCAAAGGTACTTCTAAGGTAAATGACATCAGCAGATCTTGTAAAGTAGGGCAATGGGAAGTATACTGGGTGAGAAAGGCATAAAACCCTTATTCCTACACACACACACATACACATTTACATATGCCGAGCCTGCGATTAGAAACCCTACCTATCTAGTTATTTGTACTATAGTGTTACTCAGTTATTGCACTTACTATAGAGCTTATAATAGTGAGGCCAGTAGAAAAGTACTTCTAAGGCAAATTATACCAGCAGATCTTGTAAAGTAGGGCAATGTGAAGTGTACTGGGTGGGAAAGGCATAAAACTCTTATTCCTACACACACACACGCACACGCACGCACACACACACACACACACACACACACGCACATGCACACACACACACACACACGCACACGCGCACACACACACACACACACACACACACACACAATTACATATGCCGAGATTGAGATTAGAAACCCTACCTATCTAGTTATTTGTACTATAGTGTTACGCAGTTATTGCACTTGCTATAGAGCTTATAATAGTGAGGCCAGTCCAAAGGTACTTCTAAGGCAAATTACACCAGCAGATCTTGTAAAGTAGGGCAATGGGAAGTATACTGGGTGGGAAAGGCCTCTTAATACTTAAACCTACAGACACACATACACACAATGGCAGGTGATGTGCTATTACAACCCCCACCTTAGTACTGTCACACAATGGAGCTCACCTTCATGCTGGTATGTGTAACTGGTTACAACTGCTATGCAACTGTCTGCAGCAGGACATTACTCTATCCCATTCAGAGTATCCCTGTGTATGACTCACTCTGTGTGTGTGTCTCCCTGTGTTTCTCTCTCTCTCTCTCTCTCTCTATCACTGTCTGTCTTTCTCTTCCCCATGTATATGTGTGTGTATGTTTGACATATTGTAATATGCTTCCCGTATATATGTGTGTGTGGGTGTGTATATCACATGCAACAGATGCAGATATACCACATATGGGTCACCTACAGTTGGCTGTGGGTAATCCTGTCTGATGGGTGCGTGTGGAGACAGTTAAGGTGTACATAGCTGTGTGCATGCAAAGCCATCTGCACAATACAGATATATAGTCCAATGTGGTTTCCAACATGGGCTTTTCTTCTCTAAGTCTGGAAGCATGCCCAGTATGACCTTCTATAGTAAATGTGGGACTCCATTCCAGAGATTGTTGTACTCCAGTCCACGCTTTTGTGTGCTACAGCCATACCTCTCAATCTGTTAGTACATGATATCTGGAGATAGCCTGCCAAAATGGGGAGACAATGAGTCAAACAGGGAGATGCTGTAACTATTTCTCTTATTAATGTATGAGTTGCTAGAGTTACTGAGTTTGTTTTACCAGACATTTTCTTACATATATAATGTTTGACACTATAATGTAGTCTGTCATTAACCACTGACAGAAATCCTAAGATCATCACAGTTGTTTATCAGAGAAATGTAAGATGGATGATGCACAGACCAATATTATGAGCCAAACACTAGACATTCTTGCACAATCCAGCCAGTTGAGAGGTGTGGCTACAGCCAATTGATTGATGAAGCTGTGTAAACAGTCCAGTACCTTGGTGATATACTGGCTGGGGATCTCCTGCTTGTGTGGTATTCTTCTTACCTGAAAGGTCATATCCTGGTATGGGCATACCTCTCAACTGTACAGCTTTTTGTCAGATTGTCCAGCTGTTTGTCTTTTTTGTCCATGTGTCATAAACTTGTGTTTTTCTGGCAATTTGGTGGCATATACTTAAAGACTGAGAATTTGGAAAATAATAACAGAACATTTGTGTTTCAGACTTCTTAACCTTTAGCCTATTCATGCTAATGCAAAGCCTGTTATTCTACCAACTTTCTAAGTTTGCAAGGGCAATATTTAAAACACAAGCCTATCATTGGGCTTTTGTCCCACTTTTATTTATGACCTTGTCCAGATGTCTTGCTGTAAGAGGTTGAGCGGTATGGGTGTGGGTACAGCGTGCATTATACTAGCCGAGATGCCCATTATATGTGTAGTATACTCCACATAGCACTGTGATTTCCAGTTATGTCAGTGGCAGAGCAGTACAAAGTAATGTGGTGAACCACTGGCAGACATATGTGTATAGGTTGATAGGTTAATATGAAGTTAGTAGGCTATTGGCCCTGAAGCCTTTATAAACCTCACAGATGAGAGAATAGCCCATATTAAGACATGTCAGCACCCAGAGTCCCTGTCCAGCAGGGACACAGATGGAATCACAGGACTGTATGTTCTGTTTCCTATGCACTTATACAGAGAGCACTTCACTAGCAGTATTGAGGCACTTAGCTTGGTGTGGACAGGGAGTATATTCTACAGATGGGGGAGTGTGTGGTACATGTATCTGTCAGACCAACAAGCTCTATTGATATCACAGACTGGGTTGATGTTGTGCCTACAGGTAGATCGAGTGGGCCTTGACTTCCAGATGTGCAACAGTTCCATCAAGGCTGGGTCTGGATTACTTTGTATGCCAGACAGGGGTCACCTATGCAGAGTCTGTATAGAACTGAGTAGAGGGACAGTGCTGTTAGCCTATCTGTGAAGGGTAGGTGTTTGTGGCCCTGCATTCTCCTGGTGAGGAACCTCAGTGGTCTCTCTGACTGCTGCATGTGCTTTGTGAGGTACATGTCAAAGGGGCCATTGAACAAAATAATTGGCCTTATAAGGTAGAATACATGGATCTTATGATCTCTTTGTCCCTGGATGGAAAACCCTTACATTTGAGTTGTCCCATCTATGAAGCTTTCTGTACAATGGAAGCAACATGGTGCTCAGACTTCAGATTGCTATCCACCTGGGTGTCCAAATGCCTCACTACTGATTGTGTATGTAGGACATTTTTGTTAATGTGATACTATATGGGGCCATCAGTCTCCCTGAAGGGGATGCTAATACATCTGCAAACATTCAGCTTGAGGCAATGTTTCTGGCATCAGTCATTTGTTTTTGTGAGATCCTTTTGTAGGATGTCCACATCACTTTGGGTATTGATGTCTGTTCCCAGCTTGCAGTCATCTGCCTACTTGGTCATTCATAGGCCAGTGTTTTTGGCCTGCACCTCAGGGACATATAGCCCATATACCAGTGGCCCCCGGAATGATCCCTGGGGTATGCCACTCAGTATGGCTGTACTGTTTCAGTTGGCTACCCCTATTATGATTATGTGGGTTCTATCAATGAACTGGTTTGCTACCCATCTGGTAACATATAGACTGATGCTTAATTGACAGAGTTCATTTACTATGGCCAAGTGTGGAATAGTGTGTAAGGCTTTGGCCAGGTCACAGTGGCCAGAGTGCACCATCTTTCCCTCATCCATGCCTTTGTTGGCTGCCTCAGGGAAGTCATCCAGAGTTCATTGACATACCTCCTATGAGAATGTATTTGAATTTTTCCAGTATCCCTGTTAATAAAATCCATGATAATCCATTGCATGGCCTTGCAGATCAGGCTAGTTAGGCTGATGGATCATTTATTTCTTGGATTGGTAAACAGTCCACCTTGGTGTGAAAGGATGACAGTGGCTGTCCGCCACTCAGATGTGACAAAGACAATGCTCAGGGTTTGGTTGTGTAGGGTGCATAATGATGCTGGCAGTTCATGACTGGGTTCTTGTAGGTTGCAGCCTGGGTGTCTTCAGGTGCCATGGAGGCTGTCTTCTTGACTTTGAGAGGGCAGTGATGCCCTGTTCCCAAGTTATAAGGGTTGGGTGTTCAGGTACTGGGGATGTCCTGCTTCCATAACGGGGAGCACAGGTAAGACATTTCCACTGAATCTGTCAGCCAGTGGATTGCCTATATCTACAGCATTTGTGTATGTGGTGTCCTTGGCCACCACTTCTGCACAGATATGGGAGCTTCCTTTGGGAATGCAGACATATGTGAGGAAGCTCTTATGATTGTCTGTCTTAGATGTGGGTAATTTGGACTCAGATTTGCCTTTAGTGGATTTCACTGGTGTTTGTTCAGGTTAAGGGGTGATTACTTCCAATTGTGCACCTGCTCTTTCTTGGTCCTGTTCAGCAATGTTATCCTTCTGTTATATAGTTCCTTTATTGCAGATGTTTGTGGACAAGTTTACTCTCCCTTGTGGATGGTGACATTGTCTTTTCAGGCATTCCTGATTTTGTGCATCACCATATATATGCTGGCATAGTCATTTTGTGTACATTTGTAAGTTGGTACTTGTTTATCTAGTGGGGTAGGGGGCTGTTCAGCTGTTTATACCATCCCACTGGTGGTTGTGATCAGCTTGTGGGACATCTTCCTTTTACCATGCCTAGAGAGGGGTTGGGGTGATGGTGATATGACACGTGACCACTTTTCTATCGAAACTTGCCAGGGGTGATGATACCATAAGGGTGCTGCAGCGGTTGATCATGTTGGTTACTGCCAAGTCTGAGAGTGTCTATATTAGTACAGTGAAAGTTTAGCTTGTAGAACACTGAAATGTCAACAGCTAAACAGTGAAAGCTTAAAACCATGAATGGCCAGTTACATAGGGAAAAAATTTGCTTGGCTGTTATCTGAAATTTGCCCTTTTCCCCAATGTAGAGCAATCTCAGAGTTGTATATTTAGTTAGGGGGGTGTTGGGGACCCCCACATAATTAGGGTTTAAAAGTTTGTTTTAGTGTCCAATGGCCAAGCAAAGGTTTTCAATATGAAAAACTTTGCGGAAGTGAATGTTCGCAGCTTTAAGCTTTCGCAGTTTAGCTGCCGACACTTGGGTGTTCGACAAGCTAAGCGTTTGATGTTATAATATAGACCCTTCTGATATAGGTATCACATCTTATAGGGGTATCTAGTGGCTGTCCTAAGGATGTAGCATTGCTAAAATGGGGGGATCTCTGTGCATTTCTGTTCTGACATGGTTGGATTTCCAATCCATGGTTGGGTAATATAAGTCAGCCAGGATCAGGGTGATGGGTTAGATTTGTAGAGGGTCAGATATGTGGGGTGGGTGTCCTGAGTTAAATATGTTGGCCTGTAGCTACCTATAGTTTGCATAGGGGTCTTGTCAATAGTTGACTGCACTTGGAGTGTCTTATGTGTGTCAGTCTGTTTGACCAGCCTAGAGGTGTGTGTCTGTCTAACATATATTTATTCTCCACCTCCTTTGGCTTTGCTGCCCACATTTTGGGGTCTGGCTGTGTGATAGGGTGAGTGATCAGGTAAGGATGTGTTTCTCTCCATGGCTGTGGCATGGTTGTGGGCCAACCTTCTGTGAGTGCAGACATGCCATCATCTTCCAGGGTTATGACTGCCTGCAATGAGTGCATTTACCTGTTTAGACTCCTAGCCATACCTCTCAATTGTACAGATTTTCACAGAATGTCCAGATTCATACCTCATATATCTGGTCAGTTTCCTGTAAAGTTGTAGATTTCAAGCAAGTTTATTGCAAATCATTCAGGGTTGAAGTCAGGGAATAATGACAGAGACATTTGAGTTTCAGACTTCATACCCTTCAGAAAATCCATGCTAATACCAACCCTGTTATTCTATCAACTTTCTAACATTATAAGAGGAATGTTTAAAAAGTGTCCCTATATATGGGCCTTTATCCCCCATTACTTATGGTTTTGTCCAGATTTCTTGCTCTATGAGGTTGAGAGGTATGCTTCTAGCATTTGGCGGCATGGCCTTTCATTTGCGTTTTGTTGACTGTGTTATGTTGGTAGTATGGACCCAATGACATTCCCTACAAAGGCACTATGAGAGAGGCATTGGCCTTTGCCAGAGGCCTGTAGGCCAGGTGAGACAGATGCAGGCTATCAGAAGCAAGGCAGCACATTCCGTAGATCATATGTTGCCAGGCAGTGGATCCCCCTGGAATGACATCAGTAAGTGAGCCAAGTGTTACTGACAATTACTTTTTGCTTGTATTAAGCCATCACTCTGGGTGATGGCAGAATGCTGCTTAAGGCTAGGGATATACTTGCATGGGACACATATTCAGCAAGCTGAATCATGTCTGTCTTCCTATAGTCTGGGAGATACATCTGACATCGTTCACAATGTCATGGACCCTGCCAGAGTGATACCTGTACCTGCTGTGTGGTAACTTGAGTGCATGTGTGATATGGCAGATTATGGCACCTGATAAATAAGTAACTGTGACTTTCTCCCTATTCTGTCTGGTTTGTGGCACATCTGTGTGTCTCACAGTGGAGTCTTCCATGAGTAATATGTTGGGTGTATGGTAAGGCCTTAGTGTTGTGGACTATGAGTGGTTTGTGGTGTGTAGGTTTGTGGAGTTCTCATGTGTTTTTGCCTCTGAGGTGTCCTTTCCTTGGGGTTTTGATTTTTTGTGGACCTCCACTTATGTGAGTGTGTGTTGTGTATTTGCAGGTGATGTTTACTGACTCCATACACTGCAGGGCACCAATGTTACTGCAATATTTGTTCTGGTTTGCACATTCTCCATTTGTCTGGCCAGTGGTTCCCCTCCCCTTATGTGTGTCTCTTTGTCCTTCTGTAGTCCAGTCACAGGCTTTGCCCACAGTGGCTGCTGTTATGTATTTGTAATTCTGGTGAGAGCGAGGTAAATTCCATAACATCATATACAAGGTTATGGAACTCACACCTCTGAGCATACCTATATAGCAGGTTGTCCATCATTAAACCACTACATCTGCTGTGGTCCACAGACCTTTTGAGTTAAAATGTTATTATAATGGCTACATGTTGGCCTAGCTGTCAAACCATCACAGTTTCTGACATCTGGACAGGCCTATATATGACAGCCAAACGAAAGCCCAAACATGGGGACAGGGTGTTAATACTGTTCTGCCAAACATAGACAGTTGGGGGACCAGTTTAGTTTTTGCTTGCTTTCTGTTATGGGCATGACATCTGCTTCTCCACTGTCTGCCATTGGTGTACTGACTTGACCATTTCTTGTTCTGCAAATAGTTGGCAGGTGAATGCAATGTTAGGACAACCAGAACGGATATACAAGGCATACCTGTGCTCCTTCTGTGACAACCTCTGTCATTCCAGGGGTATGGCTGTTGGACAGTGACATGTTGTCAGTGCTGACACAGAAAGGTGCCAGCCTTTTATAAACTGGCAGTACACTGACCTTCAAGTACCTGCTGGCCTACTAGGCACCATAACTCTCAACTTTTGAGAGCCAGATATCTGGACAAAGCCATAAGTAATTGGGGGACAAAGCCCTAAATATAGGAACCATTTTTAAGTATTGGACTTACAAACTTAGAAATGGGATACAAAAACAGGTTTTGCATTAGCATGCATTTTTCTATAGGGTATGAAGTCTGACACTCCAATATGTCATTTTCTGACCTTAGTCTTATGTGATTTGCCAGTGAATTGCCAGACAACCACTATTTCATGATATACAGACCACAAATATGATGCAAACCTCTGGACATTCTGCAATAGGTTTGTACAGTTGAGAGGTAAGGAAGGCCCAGTGTAGGTTACTCCAAGCTCTGTACTTTTTATATGTGCGGCTCCCTGTCCATGACACATCCAGCTTTCCTGCAGTAACAGATATTGACATCTGTACAGTGTGTACAACTCCTACTGTAGGTGTAACTGACATGCAAAATAGTTGGCACTGAAGTTCTTGGAACATGGTCCTGTCAACCACAGTACTGTACATAGGTCCAGTATGGTACATAAGACACAACAGCCAGGAGTAAGTGCTGGCCACATCCTCACAGTATTAACCACAAATATACATAGCTCATTGACCCCTGCATGTTGTGGACATGCAACACATTATCATCTTGATTGGGGCAGCTCTGGCGATGTGTGCTCTGCTGCTATTTCCCTACAAACATACATGTTACTGCATTTCTATGGGAATATGGGTGTGGAGGGAGCACACCTGTCAACTGTACATATTTGCACAGACTGTGCTGATATTTGCTTTACATTGTTATTCCATTTAGCATAGTATTGTGCCCTGTCATGGAGAACAGAGGCATATCACTAAAGACCACAGGCCAGATTGCAATGACATACATTTGAGTTTCAGACATTACCCTTCAGAGCCTTATTGCAACTGCAAGACCTGCTGTAATATCACTGTGTAAGTCTTTAGGGGGGTATTTCATCATTGTCACCATTTGTGGACCTTTGCCAGACATTTCTTGATGGTTTTCTCTGGCTGACTTGTTGGGTGAGACTGAGGGGTGAGTATGGGACTCCCACATTGACATCCATGCATGTGACCTATGACCCCCCCAGATAGTTGCCCCCCCCCCATATACTGCAGTGGGATGTGTCACCATTGGTACTACTACATAGTGTGGGGAAGTCAGTTTTGGGCAAACATTTCCTGATGTCCCACATAGCTGTCAGTTGTCTGCTGTTATCCCTGTAGGCCACTCCATTCCCTTGCATGCACGCAGCAATACCATAGATATGGTACCAGAATATACTACTCCATTCATTTATTGTTAAGAAGACTGACTTACCTTGTGTCTGCAGCAGTTGTGAGGATGGTGCCTTAGGGCTGTCTATGATGGATGCACACAGTGAACTACCTTACCATGTATAGGCAGTGCACGCAGTCTCTGGCATCCATTTTACTGTGTATGTGAGTCAGAAAGAGGTGTCAGTCCCTAGGTCCCTACAGTGTCAGTGTGTGTGCTATGCATTGCCTCTTTGCCAAGGGTCAGGCATACTGGGCACACCTCCATCTGCCTACAGGAGCATGCTCAGGGAGTTCCCCTCCGAGTCCCTCTGTGCCTGTGGGGACCTTGGAAATGGTGGTGGGGATGTGTGTCCCTTCCCCATGCTGTTCCTGCCACAGCTATTTCCACAGGATCATATTGTGTAGCATGGAACATACTATGAACATGTATGCACATGTGGCTGGAGAGTACTGCAGGGCTCCAACAGATATGTCAAGGCAGCAGAACTGTGACTTGGGCAACCCAAACACACACTCAATAATGATCCTGGTTTGTGCGTGTGCTTCATTATGGTGTTCTTGAGTGCATGTGTGTGTGCATTTCTGATGAGTGTCATCATCCATGGCTCCAGTGCATAGCCAGCATCCCCCACCAGATGGCCATACGGGATGTCCCCCCATGGCAAATCCCTGGTACAGCTGTGAGGAATGTCAGATATTGGAGTCGTGATAACTTCCAGGGCTGCCAGCACACACATTTATGATAATGCCCTGGGTATTGCACATGACCTGGCAGATGATGGAGTGAAAGTCCTTGTGGTTTACATAGACCCTACCCTGTTCACCAGGTGGTGCTGTGATGTGGATGTGCATATAATCTATGGCACCCAGCACCTCTGGGTTGTCTGCTACATGGTTGGAAGAGGTGCATATTGCTGGTCCTCTCCTCAGGGGTTCTGGAGAAGTAAATATGCTCACTGGCATGTATAAGCATGGCATCCAGTAACTGGTGGAGTACCCTGGATGCAGATGCCTGTGAGACCCCCATGATGTCACCAGTAGGTCTTTGGAAAGTACCTGTAGCTAGTGTTCTTAAGGCTTCACATACCTTTGCGTCCACTGAGATGGGTTCCCGTCTGTTGGCTCTGGGTCTGAGATGAGGCCAACACAGCTCGATGAGTTGCTTAAGTATGTCCCTGTCCACCCTGTAGTGCTCTAGTATCTGCAGATCATGTAGCCCCTACTAGATTACCCTGGGTCTGACCACTCTTCTCTTCCACCTCTGTCTGGGATGGTTGCCAGCATTATCCTCCTCAACTGCTCTCAGCCTCTACCAGATGCTGATGTATCAAAGTGACAGCAGCCCCTAACATTTTGTCAGTTAAAATTCCTCTGTGTGTGTGTACAACAATGGTGCAGAGTTTGTGGGGAAAAAAAACACACTGAAAGGTGTTTGCATACTTTATGCTGGTGTGCTGCAAATGCTGCCTGTGTGATTGGCTGACTATGATACATTCCACCTACCAGCTATATTATTTGTACTTGAGTGTCTTTATTCTGCTATTTTGCCTTCTTTCTCTTCCAATTTCCTCCCCTTCTAAACCCCGCAGTTTGCCACGCACACCCACTGCTCAAATGTAAACACTTCTGCTGGTTTCTGTTGTTTTTTTTTTCTTCTTGTTTCCCTTGTGTTTAAGCCCCATGGCAAGCCGTGCAATCCCCTGCAGCTATAGTAAACAGTTTTGAGCAGAAAGGACCCTCCCAGGGATGTGAACATGCTCAGCATTTCATGAACTAGCTCAGACATACCCCCTTGCTTAGCTAAGTGCAAATAGAGACAGCAGAGTGCCAATGTGCTTACACCAAGCATGACAAACCCCCTTTTCATGTCAGCTGCTTCTCCTGCTTTCACTGCAGCATAATAGCTCCTACACGGTTAGGTGCAGGTGGACACAGTCTCCCATTCTGATATTCAATAAATTTAGTGCATTTGCATAGCCCACTGCCTTAGTCCCTTGTTACACCACTACACCGAAGCCTATCTCCTTAGCAACCAGTGTTACCTGTTATTGTTTTGGTTCTGCATGCTACCCACTATAATGGCAAAATTCAGGTTTCACTTAAAAGTGTCTTTTTACATTTTATTTGTATTTTCTGCACAATTGTATTTGCACACCACTGCTCTACACTTAAATGGCTGAAATTGGCAAAAAAAAAAACCTTCGATTTTCATAATTTTGCAACTGGTTTCCATGCCAATTGCCATATATTTGGTCATCGGCATGCCTAATAGTCATGATACATGCTTTACTTTGAGCTGTCATGCCCGCATTTTAATTTTTGCAGAAATGTGCATGGTTAGTAACTGAATACATTTCTGCAATGGACACTGCTCTGACACGGATGCCTGCCTGCTTACTGAATCGCTAATTCACCTCATTTGCATGGTTGCAAATGATGTAATTACCATTATTCAGTGGTGTCTGTGACAGAATAGTGCTAGCAGGCTCATGCACACTCCCAGCCTTGCTTACTGGATTGCTTGGCAGCCAAATTTTGTGCAAATGCTGCTACACTATTCTGACAGAGATTTTCCTTTATTGAATCCCAGGGCATGTCATTTTATCAGTTGGAAAAACTGAGTGTGTTTTCTTTTAAACAAAAGGCAGTCTTTAACTTTACTTCTTCATTACTTTCTAAATGTTTCATTTGACTCAACTATAATGTGATTTAGTAGTCCCGAACATCGATGTAATTCATTCATCTTCTGTCCACTTCCATCAGTAAATGCCAATTTGACCACTTGTGTAACTTAATTTTTGTATTTAATTCTTTTTCTGACAGAATGTTGTGTGTGTGTGTGTGTGTGTGTGTGTGTGTGTGTGTGTGTGTGTGTGTGTGTGTGTGTGTGTGTGTCATTGTTCTTCAATTTATCATAGAGTGGGTTGGAAATCTATTCTAGAACCATAGCTGAGTGAAGTGAAGAGGGCAATTGCCCTGGGTGCAAGGTATTAGGGGGTATGATCAGCAGTTGCTGATGGGGTGGTTCTGCAATACAAGCATTCAGAAACAAATACTGATACTGTAATTGCAGTCAGAGCTGAAGCACTGAAGCTCTTCATGAGAGGCATTGTAACTGTAACAAACTGTGTGTTACATTTGTAGCTACTTGTTACATTTGTGCTACTTGTTACATTTGTAGCTACTTTTTACAGTTGCAGTACTTTGTTACATTTGTAGCTACTAGTTACCTTTGTAGGAAGAGGTATGCTACAGTTTCAAGAAAACTTTTTCTTTTTTTGGTCTTCAACTTGGAGAGAGAATAATGACATCTGTTACACTAAAATTAATATATTTTTTCTTGTCTACATTCTATATATTGTTGCTTCTTGTAACAAGGCATTTTTTTATTATTATTTTAACTTCTGAGCTACAACAAACAGACAGTTTTCAGAAAAAATAGTAAAGGAATGATCATTGCAGAAATATTTTGAACATCCTGTACACAATTAATTGCCCCCTAACACAAATTATTTTATCTAGAACTTTTTTGGAAGTGATTTAATGTAACTGTCACCCACTAGAGTTGCTTTGTTACATAATACCCACAGTATTTTTTGACTCACATTTCTTTCAACATTCAAAGAACTATTTCCTTTTCACATTTCCGGATTTTTGGAAAGATAATTTTACAAAGTAAGCTTGGAATAATCCCTACTCTAACATACATTTTACTTTCTATTTAAGTTCAAAAGAATGTCTACAAATGAAAACTGAATGTAACAGCTTTCATGATGATAGCTAATGGTTTAAAGGTATGTAATTAAGTGAATAGATAATTAGGCTGCTTATGCCATTAATTTAAAATTACTTATACATTCTGTATATGTATTATGTATATAAATTCTACTATATTAGCTACAGTAAGTTATCTACTCTTGTACACACTGCTCATGTCATTTCTTTAAAAAAGTTTTCTATTGGCCAAGTCATGACTGAAAAGCATCTTCATAGGTTCATAGGTTCATACAAGGCTATCTGCCCTGGGGCAATTACAAGCCTAGCCCGATTTTGTTTGGCTTACGCCACCCCATGATTTGAGTATACTGTGCCCTTTTTAAGGTTTAGTTTACTGTGCCTCTGTCTAATAGTGACATGGAAGTAATCCCCGGGACAAACCTACGATCCCCCATCCACTCATCAAGATTCTTCTTGAAGAGATTCAGTGAGGTGCTCTGCCTAACATGAATTGGAATTCTATTATATCCCTCCAGCAAGTTCTATTTATTTCTGTGCTGAGGTTCAAGTCCCTCAAGCGTGTGGCTCTAAGGGATTTAGATTTACTGAGGTGGAGCATGTGCATTAATTCTGGATTGGACATAGCTTTATATGTCAGGTATAGATCGCCTCGAAGTAGGCGGTATGCAACTGAGTAGAGCTGGAGTTTTTTTAACCGAGCAGCATATGGCATCTGCTTGAGTCCCTTGATCCTCTTGGTGAGGTACTTTTGGGGTCTTTCTAATTGCTGCAGGTGTCGTGTAAGGTACATACCAAAAGGGGCATTGTAGTCTATGATGGGCCTGATGAGGGATGAATAAAGGGGCACGATTACCTCTCTTGATCTAGATGTGAATCTTTTCATGATGAGGTGGGCTATGTAGAAGGTTTTTCTAACCACTTTGGCAATGTGGTTGTCAAAGGAGAGATTGCTATCAACTTGGGTCCCCAGATCCCTAATTACTTTCTCTGTACTTAATGGGTTACCGCCTATGTGATAATTTGTGGGCACATTGTTTTTGCCAAAGGGTATGACTATACACTTTTTGGCATTTAGCTTTAGACCATGGCTCTGGCAACAGTTATCCATCTCTGTGAGACCTTTTTGAAGGATGTTTGTGTCAGCTGGAGTGTCGATTATGGTGCCCAGTTTGCAGTCATCTGCAAACTTGGTGAGCCATAGTCCTCCCACATTGGCCTGTACCTCGGAAAAGTATATACCGAACAAGAGCGGTCCCAGGACAGAACCTTGTGGGATGCCACTTGTGACCAGTTTTGAGTCTGACATGGCTCCAGCAACTCTCACTCTGTGGGTTCTGTCTTTGAGCCAGTTTGTGACCCATCTTGTAACATAGGGGTTTATATTTAAGCTGGATAGCTTATCTATGATGCCCGAGTGGGGTATTGTGTCAAATGCCTTTGCTAGGTCCAGATAGGCTGTGTGGACTACCTTCCCTTCATCTATGGCTTTGGTATATACCACATTTGATTGACACATTTGAGTCGACATTGTATATACCACATTTGATTGACACATTTGAGTCAGACCAACTCATTTACCCAGTCAACAAATGGAAAATACATGCATCCAGGTTGCCCTTATTTCTCCATCTAGTTAATATCTTTAATCTGTCTAGCTAACTGTCTTTAAATATATTTAAATAATCTGCTGAAAAACAAATATTTTCTTAAGTTATGCTTTATTTCTTGATTTTTATGTATCATACATTTTAACCAAAGTGAATAATGTTATTATTTTCTTTTACCAGAAGGGTCTTCCTACTCTTTTGAAATTCAAATTTCTGTATAACTATTTTTATTAATATTATATCTCTCAGTTTACTATTATTTGTGCAAACAACAATCTGTCAGCACATATGATGCCGAGAATCAGATTGTCGTTCACAAAATGTTTAGTGTATGGGATAGTTGAACAAACGTATGTGAACGCAGTAGTGGATTTGCATAAGTGTGTTCAACAAAATGTATGGAGATTGTGGTACAGTGGGGATTGTAAATTCATCCATATTCCCACTGTAGTGCGATCTCGGAGTTGGAATATATTATTAACATGGGATGAGGGGGGGCGCAACCCCCACACAAGGGGAGGCATGGAGGCTTGGCCCCTGAAAAAATGTGATAAGCTTCTATACAGAAATCATATGATGTTTTTGATGACAATGTCGACTCAAATGTGTCAATCATTTGGGTCAACATTGTGATGTGGTTGAGATTCCAGTTTTGATTGTTTACTTCAAAACTGTGAATGGAAATTATTTAGCCTTTCCCAATTTTGATAGTAAACCCTATATTTCGCTCTCTTTCTCACTCTCTATCACATTCTCTCTCTCTCTCTATGTCTGTCTGTCTGTCTGCTGTCCCTATTTTATCTAGTTTATTGCCACATGGAGGTAAAGATAGATCATCGTCTCTACAAAATGGAAGGGAAGTAGGACCCAGTCAAGGATGAGGTACCACACCCACAGAGGTTACACATCTTCACACTGCAATACATAGAAAGATGTTAGCATTACAAGTTCACCTACTAACATGTTTTTGAATGTAGTAGAAAATCATACACCCTGTATGGAGATTACTGTACAGTGGGAATTGGAAATTCATCCATACCCCCCCCTGTAGTGTGAGCTCAGAGTTGGAATATATTATTAGCATGGAATGTGGGGGGTTTCCCCCCCCTGCAAAAACATGATATGTCATATAGGAATTTGATTTACATCATCTCCTGTACAAATATCATGCAATGTTTTTGATGACAATGTCGACTCAAATGTGTAGATCATTTGGGTCAACATTGTGACATGGTTGAGATTCCAGTTTCGATGGTTTAGTTAAAAATTGTGAATGGAAATTATTTAGTCTTTCCCAATTTTGATAGTAAACCCTCTGTCTCTCTTTCTCCCTCTCCATCACATACACCCTCTCTCTCTCTCTGTCTGTTTGTCTGCTGTCCCTATTTTATCTAGTTTATTACCACATGGAGGTAAAGATAGATCATCTACTCCATGAAATGGAAGGGAAGTAGGACCCACTCTAGGATGACGTACCACACCCTCAGAGGTTACACACCTTCACACTGCAACACATAGAAAGATGTTAACAATACAAGTCCACCTACCAACATGTTTTTGAATGTCGAAGAAAATCAGACACCCTGATGAAAATCTCATTGATCAAGGGGAGACTGTGGAGACTGCACACAGAAGACATCCCAATTTAAAACTGAAATGGGGTACCAAGCAGTAATAAAGAATACTAACCACTGCACTGCCATTCTGTCCAAATACTGTACAAAAAGTTCACAGAGCATTCTTGTATCAGCTTTAGGAAGTTCATCTTTAATATTTTAAAGAAAACATTAATCCTTTAAAAGGATTCATTCTGAATTCCAAGTCAGTGGGGAAAAAAATCTGTACAAGTTTCAACTAGGGTTCCTATTATGTTGTTGAACTGTAACAAGTTCAAACACCATATGGTCAAACCCATATGTTCAAACTTATTAAAGCTTGAATGTTTCAATGGAGATCTCTGTACAGTGCGGAAAGGGAAGATTTCCCTTTACTGCACTGTAGTACAATCTCAGAGTTGGTATATTTTAAGAGTAGGGGGTGTGGGGGGTGCAGGGGGGCTTGCCCCACTGCTTACAACCATTAGGTAGGTTTTTTTGTGTTTTTATTTTATTTTTTTAACGTTTTCGAACTTTTGAAAGTTTGAACGTATGAGTTTGATCATATGGCATTCAATAGGAACTCTTTCAACTACATTATGTGAATAAATCACATGCACAAACATGGTACATTGATTGTTTAGAATTTTTCCATTTAGCTTAAATCTCTCTTTCTTCTTCTCTTCATAGTTTATCTATAATATTCTATTTTATTCATCTCAGCATTTTTTTCTGACCATGTTATTTTTACTTCTATCCAATACACAGTCACTATTAAAGACTAAAATCATTGATTATTAGTAGGCTGAAATATGTATGCATATCATATATCCTATAAGAAAATATTTTTTTATAACTAGCATAATTACCTGCCTTTCCTGGAAAAAAGAAGGGCTTTTACACGTTAATTACAAATTTTTTATTTTTTACAAGCACTAACAGTTACTTGCTTTTCTTCTATTTGTGACAGCTAACATTGACTATTTGCATGATTCACTATCTCAGGAACAGGTCTCTGTAATAAATGTAAGGTGTTTATGATGCTCATTTGCTCAGTATGTTCTTTCACTTAAGTATTTATCCTATATTTTTATGCATGCTGTACTTCTGATAAAGCATAACATAGTTTTAGATATTATATTGACATTGTTTCTATCCTTAGTTTGGAAAGTATGTGAAATAAACATCAGTGATTTGTTTGAGGAAATGTTGTCACATCCCCCAATAATAACATTAAATCTCTTTTGCTGTATATGATAAGAAAATAACTTCCCTAAACATATAGTGGTTATTGTGACTCATTCCTCCTTTCTGTGTAAATGCAAACCTCTCGCCTGAATTTAAATATAGTTAGCTACAAGCATAATCACTGTATTGCAGTTAATGCATTAGCTTCAGAGACTCTGCTGTAGAATACGCAATTGTTCATGATGGGGTACACTGATGTAAATACATAGGTCAAACAATGCAGTACATATAAGGAGGAATGCAGAGAGAAATATTTATTGAATGCTGTTGAATACTGTACATTTTCTATGGTCCCTGATCGCAGGAGATTACTAGACTATCAATTTGGAGGTTGTTTTAAGCCTAGCCATTTCAACCCAATGTAATACTGTGGAAGTACTAATCAGTACCCTCCCTAAAGTCAAAACTCTCATCCTGCTACAATAAAATCTCTTAAGTTTGCTAATGGGACCAAATCCTCCTCCCACCACTGAGATGCACTCCACTCCCTGAAATGGCTGGAACCCCCCCACTATCTCTCTTACATTCAACCATTAACTGCTCACAAACTCATTTTGAAACCCTCTAACTGCCCTTCCCTCTTCTCCATACTCACCTTGCATCATCCTGACAGATTACTCAGGTACAGTAACCAGAACCTCCCAGAAGTGTACAAACACTTACACTCACCTGGGCAATTTCTTCTGTCTTTCTCCCATGCTCATCTATGGAATCCACTTCCCCCCACATTTGAATCACTCAACAGCACTCCGCCTTCAAGACCATGCTCTATTCCCATCTCACTGCGAATGCTTATGCTATCACCCCACCTGACTCCCTCTATATCATTTCTGCTTCCCCATCTTTTTTTTGCTCCTTTTTCAAGACTCACCCTAGTGACTCCCTTCATTTCATTTCCACTCCGTCTCCCTTTTTCCTTTCTCATAACTCACCCTAGTGACTCCCTTCATTTCATTTCCACTCCCTCTCCATTTTTCCTTTCTCATAACTCACCCTAGTGACTCCCTTCATTTCATTTCCACTCCCTCTCCTTTTTCCTTTCTCATAACTCACCCTAGTGACTCCCTTCATTTCATTTCCACTCCCTCTCCCTTTTTCCTTTCTCATAACTCACACTAGTGACTCCCTTCATTTCATTTCCACTCCCTCACCCTTTTTTCCTTTCTCATAACTCACCCTATTCACCTTTCACTGTTCTACTCTCCTCCTCTAATTCTTCCTACCTCTCACCTCATGAAACCTTGAGTGCATAAGTGCCTGCACTCCAGATTGTACTTACGTACTCCAAAATACTTGTGTTTTAATTTCATTCAATTCTGTGTTACAACACCTTGCTCAAATGTTATTATTCTGTTTTCCATATTACTGTATTGCTCAAATGTTATTATTCTGTCTTCTGTATTACTGTGTTTAGTAGTTTTTGAAAATTGTATTGGACTTGTTAACTTTGTTGACATTAGCTTTGTAATAATTGTATATGGAGATGTTCTCCCTGGGCCTCCACTGAAAACTGGCTCATTCTGGCCCAGTGGATTTTCCCGGTTAACAAACTGCAAATAAATAAAAATAAATAAATAAATAAATACAACACGAATACTCTGAATGCAGCAATATGTTCCTATCCTTAGTTTGAGGAAATGTTGTTATGTGCCGCAGTGATAGCATTAAACCTTTCATGTTGTATTTGATAAGAACATAACTTCCCTAAACATATTGAGGTTATTGTGACTCATTCTTCCTTTCTGTGCAACCACAAACCTCTTACCTGAATTTAAATATAGTTAGCTACAAGCACAATCACTGTATTGTAGTCAATGCATTAGCTTCAGACACTCTGCTGTAGAACCCATGATTATTCATGATGGAATACACTGAAGTAAATGCACAACTTAACAATGCAGTACATATAAGGAGGAATACAATTTGAGTACTCTGAATCCAGCAATATGAATGTATCCAAATTAACAGGAGAGCTTTCCACAGATGTGGTTAAAGCTTTACAAACCATAAATCACAAACATCTTTTCCACAAACAGGGAATCTGCCTGCTCATGATACAAACAAAGGGCTAGTCATCTCCTACCTTATAACATCTAAAATACCTGATATGATATATTCCAAAATTTAACTTTAGTAAATCTCCTAAAATTAACTTTGTCACCATGTGCAATGCATAATTGTTCTTCAATCTATATTATAACCTTTAGTTTGTAAGCAAGTGTGTTGCCTATTTCCTTCTTATGTACTTTCACTGTTGCCCTGCAGGCTTGAGTCATAATGAAAAGGCCCTGTCAAGAGGTCTACTTAGCACATTAACAAAATTAAATAAATAAATAAAATGCCATGAATGGGTACAGAGTTCAAAAGACATGTGGCATGCAGCTTGATGCACACCAGAAAGTGTGCTAAGTATCCCAGTCTGTAGACAGCAGATAGAAGTATTTATTGAATGTAACTGAATACTGTACTCTTTCTATGGTATCTGTTACACAGGACCGGTTGTATGCAGTAACATGCCAGAAAAGGAAGAACTTGCTATAGCTGACACATTACGGGGAATACCACAAGTGCTAAATATCACACCACCAAATACCATGTCCATGAAAGTTAATGGTTGTACTTCCCGTAAAAAAAAAGGTTGATTTGCTAGTACATTAAAACTGAACAGCAGACAAGGTGGCTGCTTTTCAGATGCTTCTAGAAAAAGGCTGCTGAGCTATCAAACCTATAGACAAAAGAAGAAGCTGACAGCACAAGTAGAGAGAGATGAGATTAAAACAACTGTCAAAGTAGTGGAAACTATCTGAAGACAAAACTAAACTGAAAAACTCAAAAAGTCAGGCTTCATATCCACAAGTCCATCACATCAGAACAAAAATCTTTGATTTCTCAAGTGATGCTAAGCCAAAGTTCAAAATTTCAGGTGAAGTGAGGATACTTTGTATATGAAACAAACTAACTGGGTCATACTGAGGAAGAGGCCACCTTATACAAATAGTAGAAAATATAAATCATTGAACTGAATACAGCAAATTAGTTCAGTAAATTAGGCCTCAAGTCATGCTACCATCAACATAAGCCTCCTCTGAAGTGTGCAAAGGAATCATAGCTTCTATTTTCATGCAAGTCAGTCTTAGAAGTTCAAAAGTCTTATATCAGGTGTTAAGTTTGTGATGTCATAAAGCTAGTAATAAAGTCAGTGTCAGTCACCAGTGTAACCAGCAGCAATGTGGGGGCCCAAAGATGGCATGTTGTACAGGTGCCTCAAGAAAAACCAAAAAGAAACTGCAGCAATGGCTACCTTTGCCTTTGTTGCAGACTTGGGAGGTTTGCATTCCATATAGACTTTTGGGTATTCACAGGCTTCTGGTTTTTTTGTTTTTCAAAATGAGTAGAATGATGATGTCACTGTAAGCTGTAACCTGCAACCTATCAGGTTTACTTGGGTCACCAGCCAAAGAAAGGACCTGATTAGTCGAAGCAGTTTTGGAACAGTGTCAATATCTAGTGCCTGCATGTCTCTCAACCTCTTAGTGCAAGAAATCTGGACAAAGCCTGTCAAAATGTGACGACAAAGTCTCAGAAATAGGGACAGATCTTAAATATTGCTCATAAACTTAGAACGTTGCTGGAATAATAAGGTTGTGTTAACATATATTTTCTGAAGAATATGAAATCTGAAACTCAAATGTATGTCATTATTTAGTGACTTCAATCCTCAGTTCATCTTGGTGATTTGCCAGAAAACCACTAATTTTATGAGGATCACACCAAAAATATGAAACAAATAGCTGGACATTCTGCAAAAATCTGGATAGTTGAGAGATATGAGTGCCTGGCTGAATGGAACACAGCATTCCATAGCACAATGCATAAACATGGTAATTCAAATTCTGTTTTTTACAAAGCAATGACATTTTTTAACCAGGTACAGCTTTTGTCATATTTTGATCCCATCATGGCTGAATATATACATCAGGCCCTGAATTAAGAAGTAAAGCAGCATTATGTTAGGAAGGATATGCAGACTGAAATGATTCACTTGCTTTTAAGTGCTGTTTTAAAGACACCTATAGGAAAGGTAACAGAAGCCCAATACATTTCTGTGGTTCTTTATTGCACCCCAGACTTCAACAGTCAAGAACAAATTAATGTTGTTGATCAGAATGTGGATGTTTCAAGTACGCCAGCCACAAATGAGAAACCTATTTGGAAGGATTTGTGCCTGTGATTAATATAATATGAACAGGACTCAAATATTCACTTCTTCGGACTCTGAAAAATCATCACTTGGGCATTAACAACTATCGTGGACAAGCATAAGGTAATGATAGCAATATGAAAGAAGAAGATCTGGAGGGCAGGTTTATTTAAAGCAGATTATTTACAGGGCATTTTATGATATAGCAAAGTGGAAAACTCAGTTTATACAGACCCCGATTTTATTATTAGCACTTCCATTTAAACATTGCCAGGTTTTTTTCAGATCTGGCTTCAAACTGCAAAGCATCAACTTTAAAACGTTTCCTCATAACAAGACCAACTACTCTCCTCGTGTCACTAGATCTTAAAGATACCATGACCAAGTATTCCATTAAAAACACTAAACTACCTTAAAGTTGCTTTTTAAATAGCAGAAAACATTGCAAATGTAGTACAGCAAAATAAGATGCTTGACATTCATGAATCTCAATAACCAGGATTTTTATACACCTTCAGGAATCAGCGAAGGGGGCCTCAACAGAATTGGCGACGACAAGGCAGGCAGGTCAAGAGCAATTACCACAACAGGAGCAACCAGAGATAGGTTATGTAAATAACCTGCAACAACAAGGTCCATCAATGGTTTCAAATAAACACTAGGACTTTAAAATATACAATTTTTCATAGACTTTGGTTGATTCCAGCATGGCTGATTTTCTTAGTAAAGTACCAAATTTTGTATGTAAGTCTAGGGCAAATATTACAACAGTTATTATTGACCTAAAGCTTTATTTAGGCAAGCGTAATTTAAAATTATTTTTCAGAGGTGACAAGACAGTGTCTGCTGACACAAATATAGCTAGGACATTCAATCCACACCCCCACCTTCCTCTTATGATTTATGAGAAGACATGTGAACTTGACTTTAGACATGTTGCATAAGAGAAACAAGGCTGCAAATAATTTAACAAGTAATGAAAGGGAACTGTTAACATACTTCAAAGGGCAGAATATCAGAGTTATGAAACCTGACAAGGGGGGTAGGTTGGTGATTATGGATGTGTATGACTATGAGAGAATGACAACAATTTTGGAAAGCAATACATATGAAGAAGTTTCTAAAAATCAAGTTAATGGAAATTATAAAAGTATAGCAGCATCCCTACAGGACATGTTTCTTGAGAGACATAATTTTATCAATTTGTACAACTAACTCACTATGCTGTCTGCTACAATATCATTGATCTTCGGTATGCCGAAGATTCATAAAGGGCGGAACGGTCCCCTTATGTATCCTATAGTTGATGGGCTCAGTTCTGTCACTTGTGCCTATGCTAAGTATTGGAGCGCAAGTTAAAAGTTTTTTTATTTTTTTGCAGCAAGAAACAGAAATATGCAAAGACTGATGGCATTTTTTGAAATTGTTAAATGAAACAGAGTACAATGATGCCTGTTTGTTTCATACCATCGATGTGATGGACCTCTTCTCGGTGATCTCACAACAGCTGGATATTGACTGGGTCAGTGAATTTTTATTTGAAAAAGCTGTATCACAATTAGAAATTAATTTATATGTGAATTTGTTTAAGCTTGTGCTACAAAACAACTACACACATTTTGAGGGAAGGTATTTTCTACAGAAAGTAGGGCTGGCTATGGGCTCACTGTGTGGTACCATTTTTGCAAATCTAGTTATGGCCCAGTGGGAAAGGAAGTATGTTTTATATGCATGAATACAAAGAATAAATGCTCCTATATTTAAGACACCTGGATGACATCTTTATTTTTGTGGGCAGGAGATGCAAATGACTTAAAATAATTTCTTAATTATTTCAATGGCACTACTGATTTTTTTACCTTTACATATGAAATAAGGAATACTGTTATTTCTTATTTAGATGCAAATGTGCATAAAGATCAATATGCCATCCTCTCTCCCATCTCCAAAATTCTGGAAAAATGTATCCATAGCCAACTACTTAACTACATACTACACCACAACCTCCTCTCCCCAACCCAACATGGGTTTAGGCCTAGTCATAGCACCACCACTGTACTTATACCTTTCTTGGACACAGTCAACCATGCTCGACACTCAGGATACCTTGTCTCCTCACTATTTCTTGACCTTTCCAAGGCATTCAATACTGTCTCCCACATACTTCTTCTGACCAAACTCTCCAAATTAGGCATATCTCCCCCTACCCTAGGCTGGTTTTCCAACTACCTTATAGATAGACAACAAGCAAACAGATGGCTCCAATCCCTCTATTCTTTCCTCAACATCAATACTGGAGTCCCACAAGAGACCTTACTAGGTCCACTGCTCTTCAGCATTTTCATTAATGATTTCCATACCAGCATACCCCATGCTAATGTCATCCAATATGCAGATGACTCCATTATTATCTACATGGCCAAGTCTACTTCTAAACTACTTATACTCACCCAAAATGCCTTCACCTCCACTGAAACCTGGATGTATAATAACCATTTAGCCCTAAATGCTAATAAAACCAAATTCATGTTATTCACCCCTAAAAAACAACAACCCTAACCAAAAAATTAGCCATCAACTCACTCAGCAACACTTGTCTCGAAGTAGTTCCATATATCACACTTCTAGGGGGTCATCATAGACAAACACCTACCATAACATTCAACCAGCATATTAACACAAACATCAAAAAACCCATCAAAAATAAACATCCTGTACAGGCACAAACACTTCCTCCCCTATGCAGCAAAACTATCCCTTGCCTCCTCCTTTCTACTTCCATCCTTGCTCTTATGGGGTACCTCTCCTTACTAATATACAACCCTCTCTTAAATCCTCTCTTAAATTGAAGTCATACTACAACAAAATCGCAAAATTTGTAACCAGTGCCAAACACTCCTCCCACCACTGCCTATCACTTAACGTCTAAACTGGCAAGAACTTCCCCAACATCTAACATACCTGCGACTAACCACAGCTCATAAGCTAATCAATAAGCCTTCTAGTTGTCCTGACATCTCCTTTCTGTTCACCAGGTATCACCCAAATAGACCTCTGCGATCAGTCAATCAGATGCTCCTTAATGTGGCAAAACCTAACCTTTCTGCTAGTTAAATGTGTTACTCATATGCTATAGCAAAACTATGGAATGCTGTCCCACCTTCAATTAGGTCTACTAGCAACCCTGAATGCTTTAACACTTCGCTGAAGCAACATCTGTTCTCCTATTGGCTATGTACATGTACCAGTACTGACTATAAAAAAGAAAATCTTATTCTTCCTACTTTTCCTCCCCATCTCACTTACAGCTCAGATTCCTCATATATACATTCAGTGCTTCCAGTTTACTAAGTCCAACATGTGGCACCCAGCCACACATAATCTACTGTATCAGTTACCTACCGTATCTTCTATTCAATCTTGATGCCTATATAACTATAGCTCTAAGGCTATACCTTACTCTCAGAATCTTTAATCTGCTGCTCTCCATCCTTCCATCTCTACTGCAAAACTGCAATACTGTATTGTTCACACACTCACTATTATCCCATGTCATCAACTGTATTCTCGTTCAGCTTGCATACTTACAATCTAACATCTGTATAACTAATATTATCTATTGCACTGTATCACCTCTTCTATTATGTAGTGTTCTGTGCCATCGCTGCTTGATTTCTGTATTTTGATTCTGTAACTTTATCATATTGTTTGTTTTTGGAGCTTTGCCCTCGGGACTCTACTGAAAACAAGCTCACCCTGGCCCAGTAGACCTCCCTATAAACAAATGCAAATGAATACATAAATAAATATTACTATAGGGGCATGGCAGGGCTAGTAAACCTTAGCTGTAGATGACTGTCACTTTTGAAGTGACACCCCAACCCCATGTGCAAAAATGGGAAAAAGGGGTTGTGGATTGATGGATGGATGTATTACTCTAGGGATAATTACTAGATTAAAATATAGAGGGACTCGCACCTTAGGATAAAGTATTTTGCAGCTACCACTGTCCATTAGTTCTACAGGGGAAGTCCTGGGGTAAATTTCCTATTCCCCCATTATAAATCTATCTATCTATCTGTCTAGCTATCTATCTATATTTTTTCCTAAGTTATCCTTGAATATGGTTAGTGATAAGCTTTATTTTACTTAAATAGGGAGTCTGTTTTTCGAGAAGTGCTATCCAATGCAAGATATATGTGTCCCTCCAAACAATTGTCTTAATATTGCAGAAGAGGTTTAGGTCCCTGGATCAAGTATTTCTGATACCATTTGACTTGCATATGTGAAGTAAGTCCACCAGTAATGGGTCAGAAGATGCCTTGTATGCTTGACACAGGTCACCTTTAGCGGTCTGTAAGAGACTGAATATATGACAGTTTTGAGGAGGTCCATGTAGGACATATTTTTTAGGCCTTGCAACCTTTTTGTAAGGTATCTCTGGGAGTGTTCTAGCTGTTGCATGTGCCTAGACAGATAAATACCAAAGGGGTATTATGCTCAATGTCTGGCCTAATGTTTGGCCTAACTGTCCGATCTAGCTAAACTGCAAGTATTTCTGCTTCTTGAACTGTTTTAAACTGTTTAAAGTTGTTTTTGCACCTGCACTTTTAAAGTTTGTCCTGTTTGTTGCATTTCCCTGTTGAGGCTACACACTCAAGTGCGCTAGCCTGTGTTACATATTTATTGAATTTTCCTGCTGTTTGTTGCAAAAAAGAAAAAAAAACAAAAAAAATTATCCATGTTTCCTGTCTTTCCTGACCTAGAGTAGTCCAAATACAGGCTTTGCTGTATTCTGGACTTTTGGAAAGTTCCTGTGTTGCCAATTTCCTTTCTTGGATAAAGGGAGGCTTCTTTGTTCACCAGTGGCAGTGGGGAGCTTAGAGCAGCCTATCTATCCCAGGAGGAGTGTTCTCAGCACAGGAATCTGGTAGTCTATTGGCCATTTTGGGCCAATTTCTAGCTCTTTCAAGTCCCCCTGTATAAAACCAGCTTTAGCACGGCTTTGTGTGATTTTGCGCATAGCGCAGCATTGGGCAGCGCCTCTTAATTGGGTTTAAACCATTCTCAGCTCCACAAAGTCTGCTCTTCACTTTTTCCCTTAGAACTGATCTATTTCTCATAATAAACACAATATTCCTACTCTAAAGCCTGCCACTTGCTCACTAAAGCAATTATATAAGTCAGCACTAAAAAATTAAAAGCACTACACTCTCACAAACTCCCCTTGAGTACATTGTTCCCCATTGGCCCTTTTTTTCTATTATAAAGGAATTCCCAATACTATTCTAGCATGTCCAAAGGTCAGTTGTCAATCTCCTCTCTGGTCCAGCTGGTGAATGTGAGAATCGTGAGGCAATGTTATAACTGCCTCATGTACACAGACAAACCTCTCCTCCTCCCAACAAATTCCAGCCAAACTGGAGGCTAAACTCTCTCAACTCAGTACTGGCATAACCAGTCAGAAGGAGAAGGAAACCACACTCACTACAATTCCAGTCTGATATAGACCTACCACGACAGCAAATCAAACACATAAACACACAAAAACATACTCGGAGGTTTTAAATAAAAATCTGCCTAAGCAGCGGAGACCTCCAAAGCAGACACCCAAGCAACCGCTACCCCAAAACAAAACACATGCAACACATAGCTCATAAAGCCAGTGTGCCAAACAGTCACAGCCCTTAAGGCTAAACAACACACCTGATACACTTATAATAGGTGACTCTATCGTCAGGCACACTGACGTCCCACTCACCAGGCTGAACAAGGAGAAGGTCACAGTGAGCTGCCTGTCGGGCGCTAGGATCCGCCACATAACACAAGCACTCAGGTCACTCCAAGGCAAATACAAATATGACTCAGTCATTGTCCATTCTGGTGTGAATGACCTGAGATGTACCTCTCAGGACTACATGAAAAGAGACATAGAGGAGCTCTCTGAGCATGTAGCCCAGGCCGGTATGACCCTGACCTTGAGTAGCATCTTACCCTCACCAAGAATGATGCCACAATATGAAGACAAGATGATCAATTTCAACAATTTGCTTAAGTATTGGTGTCATTCAAAGGGGATCCAATGCCTGTCAGCCTGGGATGACATGCTCGACAAGCCACGATGCTTCACTAGGGACGGCTTGCACCTGTCACCCCTGGGCTTTCGGATATTGGCAAAGGCCCTTGCCAGCCCCATAGTGCCTTTTTTAGGCAAGGCTCAAAAGACAAACCCACCTCCATAGATATCACAAGGGATAAGAAAATAAGAGTAATGCTACTCAACGCCAGAAGTCTAAACCTCAAGATGCACGCACTCGAAACTCTCCTTAGCATGGAGAACATCGATATCTGTGCAGTAACAGAAACCTGGTTCAAGGCTCCCGAGAGCACCCCAGCACTACTAGGTTATACCTCATACCATGCTTTTCGGTCCCAAAACTTGGACCGAACCACAAGAGGAGGGGGAGTATCAATATTCATCAAAGATACAAACACCTCCAGGTTGGTGGCACAGCACGAAGCATCAGAGACTATCCATGTGCAACTAACAGTGGGTAAAACTGCCTTCCAGTCTATAGCCTGCTACAGACCACCCTCCCAAACCCAAGAAACCCACTCAGCCTTCCTGAGAACACTGGAAAATATGAAGGTCTCTCCAAACACCATTATATTGGGCGACTTCAACTACCCAAACATAGACTGGGGGCATTAATCTAGCTCCAACACCCTAGCCCAAAGGTACCTAGAATTTATAAACTCAAATGCTATGGAACAACTTGTTACCACTCCTACAAGAGGGGAAAACATACTGGACCTGATCATCACCAACATGAGGACTCTATGCTCCAGACCAGAAGTGTATCCCTCACTGGTAAGATCAGACCATAAACTAATCTCAGTGGATATTCACATCCCGACCCCACCCACTGCCCAGAAAACCTCAGTGAAAAACTTCTCTAAAGCAAATTTCACACTCCTTAAAACCGAGGTAGAATCCTTCAAAGCCCCCGGGCCTGTGGAAAATACAGCCCAGACCGCAGAATTCTTTATAAACGCATTCTATGAACACCTTCAGGAATGCATGGATCATGCAATCCCAAATAAAACCAAGACCCAATCCTCCAAAGGCAGGAGTCCTGTCTGGTGGACCCCAGCCATAAACAAACTATACAATAGAGGGAGGAAGCTACTACATGATAGAGCAAAATCCCAAAAAGGGAAGGGATCTCTGATCAGTATTAGCAAAAAGCTACGGGCACTCATAAAATCGTCTAAGGCCAGCTTTGAGAGAAAAATTGCACAGGACACTAAGGATAATCACAAGGCTTTCTTTAGTTATGTTAGGAACCTGAGTGGGAATTCCCAGATATACTCAGAATTAGTCCAAAATGACAAAAAATACACTGAACCCACAGACATTGCCAACATCCTAGCTGACAGGTTCAGCGCAAACTCCCCCCCTCCCCACCAAAAGGGAAAATATCTATCCCAGCAGAGTGCTGCCCCCCTGACATCTCAGATGCTCAGGTAAGAGCCGCCCTCTCCAAAGCAAAAAACACAGCATCAATGGGACCAGACGGTGTCCCGGGCTGCATCCTACATGAACTCCAAGAAGAGCTAAACCCAAACATAAAACTACTGTTCAATCTCAGCCTTACTACAGGATATGTACCCAAAGAGTGGCGTACAGCAACAGTGGTCCCTCTCCACAAAGGTGGTGCCTCAACGGATCCTGGAAACTATCGCCCCATAAGCCTGACTAGCTTGGTCTGCAAAGCTATGGAAAGGATCATCATGGACCTCATAAATAAATATATTGGGGACCTACAGACACTGGATCCTACCCAGTTCGGCTTTGTTAAGGGCAGATCCTGCCTCTTAAACCTGGTCAATTTCTTTGAAACAGTCACTAAGGCCATTGATGAGGGGAAGGTGGTCCACACAGCCTACCTGGACCTCACAAAAGCCTTCGATACAATACCCCACTTGGGCATTATAGATAAGCTCACCAGCTTAAATATAAACCCTATGTCACTAGATGGGTTGCAAACTGGCTCAAGGACAGAACCCACATGGTTAGAATTGCTGGAGCCATGTCAGACTCCAAACCAGTTACAAGTGGCATCCCACAAGGCTCAGTCCTGGGACCTCTCTTGTTCGGTATATATTTCTCAGAGGTACAGGCCAACATGGAAGGACTGTGGCTGAACAAGTTCACAGATGACTGCAAACTGGGTGCCATAATCGATTCTCCAGCTGACACAAGCATCCTACAAAAGGGCCTCATAGAAACAGACAACCGGTGCCAGAGCCAGGGCCTCAAGCTAAACGCCAAAAAGTGTATAGTCATCCCCTTTGGCAAAAACAAAGTGCCCACAAATTACCACATAGGTGGTAATCCATTAAGTACAGAAGAAGTAATTAGGGACCTGGGGACCCAAGTTGATAACAATTTCTCATTTGAAAACCATGTGGCCAAAGTGGTTAGAAAAACATTTTATATAGCCCACCTAATCATGAAGGGATTCACATCTAGATCAGGGGAGGTCATCATCGTGCCTCTTTACTCATCCCTCATCAGGTCCATAATTGAGTACAATGCCCCTTTTGGGATGTACCTTACCAGACACCTGCAGCATCTGGAAAGACCCCAAAAGTACCTCACCAAGAGGATCAAAGGGCTCATACAGATGCCATATGCTGCCCGGTTAAAGAAACTCCAGCTCTACTCAGTGGCATACCGCCTGCTCAGAGGCGATCTGTGCCTGATGTATAAAGCCATGTCCAACCCGAAATTAATGGACATACTGCACCTCAGAAAATCCAAATCCCATCGAGCTACGTGCTCGAGAGACTTGAACCTCAGCACTGAAATAAATAGGACATGCTGGAGGGACAGATTCATAACCCAGAGGCTCCCTTCACTTTGGAATAAAATCCCAGTCCAGGTTAGGCAGAGTCCCTCATTGACTCTCTTCAAGATGAATCTCGATGAATGGATGGGAGATCATAGGTTTACCCCGGGTATCACTTCTGTGTCACTGTTAGACAGAGGCACAGTATACTAACCTCGAAAAAGGGCAAAGCAAAATTCATTTAAAATGGGTGGCAAAAGCCAAATACTCTGGCTAGGCTTATAAATGCCCTAGGGCAGATAGCCTAGTATGAACCTATGAACCTATAATGAGGGCTGAATAAAGGGGAACAATGACATCCCTGGATCTAGAAGCAACCTCCTTGTTTATGAGATGTGCAATATAGAAAGAATTCCTTACAACAGTGGACACATGCTGGTCAGAAGTTAAGTCATTGTCTATATGAGTTCCCAAATCTGAAACTACTCGATCAGCTTATAGGGGAATGTTGTCATTATTGCAGTTACACATGGGAGTCAACTTTTCAAAGGAGGCAACAATGCATTTTTGGCTTATAACTTTAGTCCATGAGTAATTTGTTTGGGGGTATGCCTTGCTGTAGGATGGTTGAGTCTTTTGAGGATATGATCACTACTGCTATCATGCAGACATCTGCAAATGGAGTTAGCCAGAGCCCTTTGGTACTGGCTTTTAGTTCTGAGAAGTAGATGCTGGACAGAAGGAGTCCCAGGACCAAACAATGGGGGACTCCACTGGTGACTGGTCCTTCTCCTATTTTGATCTTCTGTATCCTATCTGTGATCCAGCTGGCAATCCAGTGGATGATGAAGAGGTTTATTCCTAGTATATTAAGCATTTTCTACTCTGTCTGAGTGGGGGATTGTGTAAAAAGCCTTGGCTAGGCTGAAGTAAGTGATTTGTACTGCTTTGCCCTTATCCATTAAGTTGGTGACTTTTTCAAAAAAGTCCACGAGGTTGAGTATGCATGACCTGCCTTTGATGAATCCAAACTGAGATGGGTCCCATGTTCATAGGTTTCCTACACCCTTATTGGTTAATTGCATGGTAATTCTTTCCATGGTTTTGTAATATGAGGCTGGTCAGACTTATGGGTCTGTAATTGCCTGGGTCCATGGAAGGTCTTCCTTTATTCAGAGGAATAACTGTTGCTGTTCTCCATTAATTTGGTACAAAATCCATATGTAGGCTACCAATGATATTAGGAGTGTGGTTAAATCATGCTTCATGTTATTAAAGATGCATCCTGGGATGTTGACAGGACCCATTAATACAATACTTTTTTTTTTTGCTTATGATAGCAGTTTCAGGACTTGCTGTTGTGTGATTGCTGGTGGCAAGTCGGTTTCGGATATTTCATGTGCGATAGATAAGGGGATGGGGGTAAGGTCTAAGCTAAATTTACCAGCCAGTAAGTTAGCTGTCTCTTCAATTTTAGTGTATGCAACATTTTTACAATCAGCTGAGTACATTAGTGCTTTGCATTCCTGAGATTATAAACATAACTAAAAAGGCCTTGTGATTGTCCTTGCTTGGATGGCTATTTTTGTTCAAGCTTAGTTTTGGTAGTTGTAATTTAGTACCTGAGTTGCTTGCTTAATTTAATGACAGGGGCTCTATCATTCTGTATATTGCTGCACTTAGTTTTAGCCAGTGATCTCTTCCTTTTATTGTAAAACTTATTGATAGTTACGTTCCACCAGGAGGGTTTGTTTTAAAAGTTGCACCAGGTAGAAGGGTTGTTTATGTGTCATGCCCTTCACTTGTTTCTATCAGGTACAGCCCCCATCTATGCAGCTGTTTACATGCTGGTATAGTTTAGTGGTGCATGTTTCCAAATATTCAGTAGAAATAACTGGGTTTGGTGGGGATTTGAATCTTGCCAATATATCAATTAGGAGGAAGTAGTTTGCTTTGGAGAAATTTTTAAATGAACCTTGGATGGAAGTGGTCCTTGGATTCACTCTTATTAACAAGGAAACATCTTTGCTGTCAGATCTAACATGTGACTAAGATATGCTAGGGATAGTAGAGGATGCTTCCATATTAGTACAGACAAGATCCAAGATGTTAGTCCCCCTAGTGGATATTCTGAGTACTTGTTCCAGGACATTTGTACTGACAAATTTCAGGAATCTTTCTGCTTGTGCACTTAGTGGTGGTGTAGCTTTCCCACTTTGTAGTTGGATAGTTTAGCTCACCTAGATGAATAATATAGGGCTTAATACCGACTGATTCTAGTTCTTGGTAGATAGGCATTGTGGTTTTCTTGAGTCATAGAGGGGGTTCTGTAGCAACTAATATGTAGTACGGATCCTTTTGGATGGTGGTCTGGATATGCAGAAGCTCTAGTGGATCTTGCTTCTTAACCAACCTTGATGAGATCTCTCTTGAATGAAGATGGAGACACCTCCACCTTTTTTCCCTCATGCATAGTAACTGGTCTAAGTGGGGAAGGCATTATAGCCCTGCACAGCTGGAGAACACTCCACCATTTTAAACCATATCTCAATCACTGTATAGATGTCTTCTTCCTCCAGAGTGAGGAGGGTTTGTAAGGAATTACGTTTCTTGTATAAGCTCCTGGTATTGATCAGTAAACCTTCATATTTTCCTTTCATTGTTTTATTATATTGGTAGGTATATCTGGTTGAAATTGTGAAAAAGGCATTAAGGTGGAGGGTAATGTCTTTGCCAATATTTAGAAGCCTAGAGGGGTACAGGAGCAGGCCATCCTTGGTGAAGCTGCTTGGGCTTTTGATCATGTCCTGCTTGACTGACGAATATAGAGCCCCCTTTGAATGACACCAAAAACTAAGCCAATTGTTGAAGTCAATCATTTTTAATTCATATTATGGTGTCATCCTTGGAGAAGGTTGAATCCGGATCAGTGATATGCTCATACCTTCCTGGACAATCTGAGAGCTCCATTGTATCTCTCTTCATATAGTCCATAGAGGTGCATCTGAAGTCACTGACACCCACATGTACAGAGTCATACCAGAACATGTTGTTCAAGGACTTGAGTACATGTGTTATCTGACAGATCCTGGAACAGGACAGACAACGAACCATCACCCTTTCCTTGCTCAGACAGGTAAGAGGTATATGTGTATGTTTAGTGCAGTTTAGTGAATGCCTGCCTTATGGTCTAAGCATCCATGACTCTGGGACTCCTTGCACTATGTGAAGTGGTAGGCTTAATGGGAAGACAGTATTGCTGAGGGTGCTTTGTGCCTATGTTGCTTCTTGGTGGGTATTTGAGATTTAATGAAGTTAATCTTTAAGACCTCTGCTTATTAAGGACTAGTGTGAGTACAAATTGAGGTTAACAAATCTGTGGCACCTGTCTAGGACTTGTTTGATAAGGGCTGTAAAAAGTGGAAGATGATAACAAGTGTGTGTGTGTGTGTGTGTGTGTGTGTGTGTGTGTGTGTGTGTGTGTGTGTGTGCGCTTGTGTGTGCGTGTGTGTGTGTGTGTCTCTTTTTCTGTCTATCTGTTTGTGGGAGAGAATATAAAGAGAAGAAACAAGAATATATGCTTTGTCCTTCAGTTCTTTAAGTATTCTTGGCTCTACACTTTAGAGATATTAAATGTAATAAAATGTATATATTAATGAAATCATGACAGAACTAGCGTTAATATCAAACATAAAAGCTGTCTGTATGGAGTGAAGTTATGCAGCCAAAGTGCCATATTTAAGCAATGTTTAAAAATTATAAATTTGCAGACTATGTCAATAATTTAAGCAAAGTCTAAAAATTATGTATTTACAGACTGCCAGTCATGAAATGTTTGATAAATGTACATTTTGATTATACCTATATATCTATGTAATGCCATTTAAATATGTAATATGTGAAAATGGAAGCTATAAATAACCACAGTTACACAAGAAAAGCATTATACTTTCTGCAGCATAAATACCCAAGATAAGAAAACAGCTAAGCACTCATCAGAAGCAAAAATACCAGGCTGTGCAAACATCTGTGTCCTTTTCCTTCAATTTATACTATTTAGTTGGTCATTTGCTGTTGAATGAAACCAAGACATGCAACCTACAATGATTCTGATGAATTCAAGTGTTATACTCAAATGATACAAACATGGTATTTTTGGAATAATGAGACACTGCCTTAAGTGTTGATATATAGACTCTGCAGACAGCTGCATATGAAAGGAAAGACAATGATACTTCACATATATGATTTATTGATTTTAGCTGCTGGTCATATCTAGTAAGGCCAGTATACTTCTTTTTCAAAGGAGAGAGTACAGTTGTACAAAATCTTACCATAACGGTAGATGTCCTTGCCTTCACTGCTGCAGTAATCTTTACCATATGGGATTCCCTGACACAGAAGCCCGAATGTCTGACTAGTCTACTAAAGACTACTTGTTGCTTATTTAAAAGGTATGCTGAATGTCACCCAAATGCTCCTTGCATAGCTTAGGGCATAAAGGGGATGTTCAGACCTACCATAAACAGAACTGATTGCTACAGTAGGAACACCAGTCCAAGGAACTCGTTAGGTAATCTGTATATCTAGGAAGGCAAGAATATGGAGATGGAGGGAGGAAATAAATACAGCAGCAGTGAAGGTAAAGTCATCTACCATTATGGTAAGATTTTATATAACTGCACTATGTCCTTACATTCACTGGTGCAGTATGCTTTACCATATGGGAGAGTGACAAAGCTTAAGAGGAAACTGGGAAGGAAAAAAGGAGCAGAAGATTCCCCTAAAAAGCCATGAAGAATGAAACTGCCAGCCCTAGCTCTAGAGATACTATCTAACTTGCAGTTCTTGGTAAAGGCATGCTCAGAAGTCCAGGTAGCTGCTTCAAGAATAGAATTAATATCTAAGCCCTTGAAAAAAGCACCAGAAGAGGTCACAGCTCTAGTAGAATGAGCCTTAACTGAAGAAAGAAGGCTCTGGCAATGAAAAGTGTATCAAAAGGAAATAGCCTTAGAAATACAGGAAGAAATAGTTTGCTTGGATACAGCAAGTCCCAAAGATGTAGGATGAAAAAAAATAAATAACTGATCAGATTTTCTAATAGCCTTAGTCTTATTCAAATAAACCCTGAGTTGCCTATGCATGTCGAAAGTATGCAGCATCCTCTCACTGTCATCTTGCAGAGAGGGGAAAAAAGCAGGCAGATTAATAGACTGGTTAAGTGAAAGCTCATTAATCACCTTAGGCATAAAAGAAGGGCTAGTACACAGACACTCTGTCCTCATGAAAGATCAAGAAAAGGAGGATAAGCCATAAGGGCCTGCAACTCAGACACTCGTCTGGCAGAAGTAACAGCTAACAAAAGAACAGTCCTCCAGGAACAAAGATGAAAGGAGACTGAAGCAGCAGGCTGAAAAGGAGCCTGAGTCAACATCTCCAAAACAAAGTTAAGATCCCAGGGAGGACCAAATCAGCAATGAGCAATTCACAAAAATAAGAGAGGACCAAAGAAACATCCTCAAAGTGGGTCCAGTTTGTGAGAAAGATGCCAAAAACTCTTTCATTTGGATAACTAGGATTTCCTAGAAGTAGGTTTCCTTGCCTCCTGCAGGACTTGCAGCATGTCCTTTGAAAACAGGTGTCTATGAGGAATCAAAATCCTATCACCCACAGTGTCAGGTGAAGCATGGCCAGGTGGAGATGGATGAGAGATCCCTAGTCTTATGTAATTAGATCCACCCTGTGAGGTAACTTGTGATGATTGCCCTTGGCTAGATGCAGAAGTAGAGGGAACCAGTGCTGTCATGGATAAAATGAAGTCACCAACAAGATTTTGGGAGCATCCTGATGAATTTTGAACAGGATTTTCAGAATGAGAGGAAGTGGAGGGAAGGTATAGAGAAACATCTTTCAAGAAAAAGAGAGGGCATTGACCATCCATACCTGAGGACCTGGGACTCTGGCACAAAATAGAGGAAGTTGTCTGTTCAGGGAGGAGGCAAAAGTAGCAGCTTGAGGAGTACCCCACTGGTGGGTAATGTCCAGAAGCATGTCCCTGTAAAGCATCCATTCATGGGACTTGCCCAGAGTGTCTGCCACAATGTTTTGACCAGAAGGGATATAAACCGTGAAATGCACTTGGTACTTGACAGCAAAATCCCATACAAGAAGTACCATCCAGCAAAGAAAATAAAATCATGTTCCTCCTGTTTGTTGATATACCACATCACTATGGTATTGTCTGTAAATGTCTTGAAAGGCTCTGGAGAGAAAAGAGGATGAAAGGCCTGAAGAGCCAGCAGAAGAGCTCTCATCTCTTTGACATTGATGTGCTCCTTCTGCTGACAAAGCAACCACACACCCCTGTGCCTTCAGGGAGACAGATGTTGCCCCCATCCCATGTCTGAAGCATCTGTGAACAATTCCTGAGAGGAAGGAAGGGGGTGAAAAATGATCCCTGGATTTAGAGACAGTTGCTGAATAAACCAGAGAAGTTTCTGTCTGAGACAAGGAAAAAGAGGAACCACAAAGTCTAGAGAGTATGCATGTTGGAGCCATACTGATTTCGGAAACCACCAAAACTTTCTCATGCGAAGTTTGGCCAGAGGGAGCATCAGAATGGTGGATGCCATGAAACCCAGAGCTCTCAGAAACTCCCTGGAGGTAATGGAGGCCAGTGGAAGAAGAGTGTGAGAGAAAGAAATGAGTGTTAATGCCTTTGGAGGGAGCAGTCATGCAAGCACTGGTGCTGTCTGAATCCTGCAACCAAGAAAAACATGATCCTGAGAAAGTCAGAGAAGAATGTTTGAAATTTATAGTGAACTCCAGGCTCTAAAGAAGAGAAACTGTAAAATAAAGATTATGCAAAAGGGTCTCTGGAGAGGATGTCTGAATCAACAGGTCATCTAAGTAAGAAAATATTTGGATTCCTCAAAGCCTGCAAAAAAGCAATCACAGGAGCAAGGCATTTGGGAATGCCAGGGGGGCAGTAGAAGGCTATAGGGCAAAGCAGAGAACTGAAAAAGCCAAGAAGCAGCAGAGAAATGTAAAAACTTCCATAAAAGAGGATGGATTGGACTATGGAAATAAGCATCCTTAAGATCCAAAGACACCATATGGGCCTGAGGGAGCAAGAGAGGAAACAGGACCTTTAGGGTCAACATAAAAAAGGAAGGCACTTTTAGATGTGTTTATATGAAAGAGGTCTATAAAAGGTCTCCAAGTGCCCTCTATTCTGGGCAGTAGAAACAGTCCAGAGTAGAACCCTTTCCCCATTTGGGACACAGGCGCTTTTTGAATAGTACCCTGAGTCAAGAGATTCTAAGGATCTCTGAGAAAAAGAGTAGTTGTTCCCAAGCAGACTGAGGAATGCTCATAAAAGGAGGATGGGATTTCCATACCATAAAGTACCCCTGATGAGTGATCAACAAAACCCAAGAACCCAGAGTGATCTGAAGCCAAACAGGAAGAAAAAGAGAAAAGTGGATGTGAAGAGATGGATAGCTACACAACACCTGGTTTGTCTTGAAAGGAAGGCTTTGGAATCCCAGAAAACTGAGTAGACATAGAAGGAGGAGCCCTTTGCCACTCTTACTACCTTTAGTAGAAGGGCAGGATTGCCTATGAACACAAACAGGCTTAGTGGGGTAATTTCTCTGAAATCTGGGCACAGGAGAAACAAACACATGTTTAAGCTCCTGTAAGGCCTTGCCCTTATCCTGAAGGGACTTCAAACCAGCAAACCAGCAGCAGCTTCCCCAAACAAAACTTTAGATTCCAGAGGAGCATCCATCAACTTAGCTTTAATATCATCAGGTAGAGGTTGAAGCCTAAGCCAAGAGTACCTCATCACTGAACCAAAAACAGCAGCCCTAGAAGAATCATCTGCTGTATCACAACTACATTTAAATGAATGAAGTTACTAGCAAGGAAAGAACAGGTGTTTTACTCTCAAGAGTCTGGAAAATCAGAAATAAGTTGACAGGCCTGGAAAAGAAAAAACAACACAAACCTAGACATATGGGTCTGATAAGTAATAGCTCTAGAAGCTAGGGTAACAAAGTGTAAAGCTTCTTACCCAGCCTTTCCATAGTTCTGCTGTCCTTGTCAGAAAGAAATAACTTGGATGAAGGAAGCAAATGAGATGGATTATCAGAGGTCACAGGCACTACAGAGGGGTCAGTAGCAGGACCTCCATATAGGAAAGAACAATTCTCAGGCACCCTTTAAAACCTGTCAGGCTTCTTGGGAGCAGGGACAGAGAATCTGGCACATGAGGAGTATTGGAAAAAGTATTCAGCAAAGCAGCCAAAATAGGAGGAATAGCTGCAGGTTTAGGAGATTCCAACTGCAGCAACTCATAGTACCTCTTATGGATATCAGAGACCTGAGCATAATCCCACTTAGAAAAATCCATCATCCTAGAGAGTGTTTCCCCAAAAGAATTTTCCACAAAATGAACATCTGGCCTAATAGATTCCTCCTCCTCTGACCCAAATTAGAAAAGAGAAGGAATTTGAGTAGAATAAGTCAAGGATTCATTATCAGAGTCAGACTCATCCTCAGAAGAAATCCTGTTCTCTAGGCCTTTCAAGGGGTGTAGAAGACCAAGGAGGAGCAGGAACCAAAACCCCTTAAGGAGGCTTTAAGGACATTAAAGCAGTAAATAGACACTGGGTGAAGGCCTGCCACTCACTGTGTGGATCTTTAGTAGCAAAATAAACATGTTTAATTTATTGTTTCTTTTTTAAAGGAACTTCCCCTCCAAAAAAACTGAGAAGGCTCAGACCCAGGACAGAAGTGAAGAACATAGTAGGAACCTCTTCCCCAACTAAAGACTGAGGAACTCCCCTAGGCCCTCAGAAAAAAATCGACCGTGGTTCCCTCTGAATGTGGGAGATAGATACTTACAAAGCATGTGCTGCCAGGCAGACCCTCACCAGCTTCTGACACAGTCAAGGTAGAGTAATCTGACAACACAACTGGGCAAGCCTCCAGGTTTGTAAAGACCTCAGGAGAAACACCTGGCAGAGGCTGGACAATGGAAGATTCTGGTTGTACCTTTTTCACCTTCTTCTTCCCTAATGTCTGAACCTCATGGCAGGAGATTCCTTCCATTGCATCTTTAGTGAGAAGCTTAAGGTGCTGATTCTCAAGATACAAAGAAAGGGCATAAACTCTACTGTGAAGGGTTTTTGTAGCAAATGCCTGACAAATAGAACAAGACATATGGTCATGAGAAGCTCCTGGGCAAAAAGGACATTTATCATGGTGGTCTGTATGGGGAACCTGTCTCCCACACTAGCATTTACCCTTCCTGGATGACATTAACCTCAAGGAGCACTAAAACAACAAGAAAAAACAAAAAAAACCAACAGGGCACTTATCTGCAACTGCAAAGAAGTCAGCACGCAGGCATAGGTAGTCACTAGAGAATGAAAATGCATTTAACTGGCAGAAACAGATGCAGGAAAACAGACCAATGGTGAAAAGATATGTTTGGAACTGGCAGAAAGAAGTTCTGTTTATGGTAGGCCTGAACATGACCTTTATGTCCTACGCTACTCAAGGAGCATTTGGCATACCTTTTAAATAAGCAAAAAGTAGTCTTTGGTAGACTGGCTGGAAATTTGAGCTTCCATGGCAGGGAATCCCATATGGTAAAGAACACTGTAGCTGTGAATGTAAGGACATCCACAAATACTGCAGACATTAAACTGACTTAAACAAAGTGTGAAACTGATCACAAAGAGGATTTGAACCTAAATCTGCACCTTTGATTTCATTGGCATCTGCTTGCTCAACTCTTTTTAAAGGATTTTTACGAAGACTGAAGTGCTTTTTTAATTTCCTTGCTGCAATGCTAGCATTTACCCATGGAAATAAATGTCTTCAGGACATTCTAAGGACCATTGGTATTGCTGGAATGATTTCACATAGAAGAGCTTGTGAAAAGACTCTGCCCTAATATTTTTATTCTACAAACATAGATATTTTGTTTAATCTTTTTTTTTCTTTTTTGCTCATAGCTGGAAATGTTTCAAAATCCTTGATGTTAGTAACAGTTTAAGGAACTAAATGTGTTTCATGTAACTAGGTCATCAGAGTGATCAGGTTTCATTTTGCTGTCTGTTTATTTTTAATTCATTTCAGTTTTGCCTTCAGTTGGCTGTCAAAGCAATGAAAAAAATATATGACAATTTCTTAATGAGGGCTTTAAATATTGTAACTGTAAGTCTGTATTTTCAGAAAATTTCACTTTTGCAGCATGCAGCATAACAAACTGCAATAAACTAAAACACCTCCTACTAGAGGACTCAAGTGTTATACTTTAACACAAAATTCTTACAAATCCTGGACTACCATGCCCTTACTTGCTCTATCAGAACTAGGACCAAAACTGCTCCATGGTTCACAAAAGAGACTAGGCATAAAATCCTACTAAGAAATAAAATCTGGGCCAAATGGAAAACTACTAAACACCCAACAGATCATCAAAACTTTAGACAGCTGAGAAATGCTACTAAAAAATCAATACTTCTTGACAAATAAAACTTCTGCTTTCAACTCCAGCAAACTCATCAACATAAACCACAAAAGTTCTGGACAGATATTAATAAACTCCTACATCCAGGGCACTCTAAAACACCAACCCCATCAGGTACCACCCATGACAATCCCAAGCATATTGCTGATGCCTTTAATAACTTCTTTACTGAAGCTGTCCAATCTCTAGCTAATTCCCTTCCTCCTGTTAGCTCAAGCCTGCCTTCCTCCACAACTAGCTTACTTCCCACATTTCATTTACAACCAGTTCCAACATCCCTCATCTGCACCCTTCTTCAAAAACTCAAACCATGCACACCCTCAGCTGACCTTTTTACCAGCTGAATATATACAAATTGCAGTATAAGTTCTCGCCGATCCCATTTCCATCCCAATAAATAGAACCATTACTGAAGGAACCATCCCATCACTCTGGAAAATCTCCCATATTATCCCACTACATAAGGGTGGTAACTCAACTGAACTCTCAAACTTTCGCCCAATAGCCTTACTCTCTCTTTTAGCAAAAATCATGGAAAAATAGATTCACCAACAACTACTAGATCATCTACTCCAAAATAACTTACTAGCTAACTGTCAGCATAGTTTTAAGCCATTCCACAGCACCACCACTGCCCTTTTATCCTTTTCTGACTGCATTAACAAAAATTGTAATGACAACATGCTATCCTCTGCACTCTTTATTGACCTCTCTAAAGCCTTCAATATGGTTAACCATCAGCTACTTATAAATATACTTAAATCACTCTCACTAGATACACAGGCATTAAAATGGTTCAAGTCCTACTTGGATAATAGGCAAGAGGCTGTCCTTTGGGATAATAATCTTTCCACACATCTTCCTATTACCTTTGGTGTCCCTCAAGGCTCTATTTTGGGCCCTCTCCTATTCTCAATTTTTATCAATGATCTAAATGTAAACCTTCCTCAAGCTACCTGCATTCAATATGCAGATGATTCCACAATAATATGCTCTGCTACTTTTTCCAGTCCCTCACTCAAAAAGTGTTTAACATAGCAGAAAACTGGTTCCTATAACACTGCCTCCTCCTGAACCCCCCAAAAAACTAAATTATTGCTCTTCACTCCTACACAAAAGTCCTCCCCAATAGAGTTCACAGTTATATCCAGTAATGGAACTGTCATATCTCCTGACCCAACCACCAAACTCTTAGGTGTAATAATTGACCACAACCTTAACTTTGACACACACATCAACACTACAATTAAATCAGTTAACAGAAAACTAGGCTCCCTATACAGGATTAAACCTTTCCTTACTCCTTTAGCTAGAACTACTATTGCCCACACCCATCTTTTCTCCACCCACCTCTATGCCTCACCCATTTATACCAATCTATTCAAAAACAACCTCAACAAACTGGCAACCTCCTGTAATAACATTGCCAGATGTGCCACTGGCTCTCCATTTAGAACCAACCATTGTCACAATCTAAAATAGCTAGGATGTCTCGAACTGCAAAATCAGTTTCAATTTCACCAACTGATTATCACTCACAAGATCCTTTATCATCCTAGTAATACTCCAATACTCACTAGCCTTATCATCCCCTACAAAAATCTTACAACCCTATGCTCAGCAGATAAATTACTAGTAGCCATACATAAATCCAACAATAAGGCTGGGGACTCGCTATTCTCCAACTCAATGGGGAAAACCTGGAACCAGCTTCCCAGTGAACTCTCATCTCTTTCTTCAACATTACTTTTCAAAAAGCAACTTAAAATATACCTTAAAATAAACTGGCTATGCCCATGTACTAACCCAGACTAATAATTCCCTTTCCAGCTATGTCCACTGTGTACTCATTTCTCTATTGCTGCTCTATATCTACCTCTCTCATGAACCTCTGACAGTAGGATCTGTAAGCTACCTAAAGTCTGTTTCTAACTTCATCTTTCTTGGGAATTACTTCAGAGTATAAACTTGCATAGTAGGCTTTCTACTGCATGAACGTGTCTCTACTTTATATACACTTGCCTTCTTTCAGTGAGTAGAATCTGTAAGCTACCTAAAGTCAATTTTAACTTGGTCTTTCTTAGGAATCTCTACAGAGGATGAACTTGCATAGCAAGCTTAATAGCAAGCTGTCTACTGTATGAACATGTTTTTACCTTATATATATATTTGTTTTTCTTTCTTTTTATAATATGTTAATATATGATTACTAAGCTGCTATGTAAAATTGCGTTCTAGTCTTAAAATTGTACTGTACCTGATGTTGCTATTATCTGTCTAGTTTATTATCTGTTTAGTGGAGCCTATCTCCCCGGGCCTCTACTGAAAATGGACATATATCCAGTTGGACTAGCCTGGTTAACAAATGTAAAATAAATGTAAAATAAAATAAATAAATAAATAAAATAAATAAAGAGCTGAAGGAAATGATAATCCAGTTTGATGGGCTGTGCTCACAGATACAAAATCCTAATCCAAGTGCCTTTTCTCAGTTTTAAAACCTAAAAATGCTTTTTCTGTATGCATATAAAGAGAGTGCAATATATACTGGAGCACTTAAAGGATTAAAGAATCTGGAAATGTTGGAATTCTCTTGGTCAGCCTTAAATGAATTAGAATTCTAAGTTTAGAAAGTGCATCAAATGCACAAAGGTTCAGAGGGTAGCTATGGATATTGTGGGGTCTCTGAGTACCCCAAGCTCCACAAGGAAGAAGTATATCCTGGTGGTAGGAGGTTATGCTACTAGATACACAGATGTGGTGGCCCTCTCCTCCATCAATGCAGAGACAGTGGTAAATGATTTGTTTAGAGATTTTTGGCAGGGTAGGTTTCCTGATAGAAATACTAACTGACAGAGGTGCCAGTTTCATGTCAGACCTGCTGACTTGTCCGTGGAAGAGTTGTGGGGTGAAGCACCTAAAGATCACCCCCTACCACCCCAGACTAATGGTCTTGTAAGGAGGTTAAACTCTACACTAAAGACCATGCTATGGGCATTTTCAGACCACTTTAAGAGAGAGTGGGTTAAATATTTGCCCAATCTACTGTTTGCATACAGAGAGGTACCCCAGGAATCCACAGGTTTTACATCCTTTAAGTTGCTGTATGGGCAAATGGTGAGGGGACCTTTAGATTTCATTTGTGATGAGTGGGAGGTTTAGTGTGAATCCCACAAGCAGTCTTTTGTGGCATATGTCCTAAACCTCTGGACAAGGCTTACAGAGCCCATGGAGTTGGCCGAAGAGAACCTAGCAGGAGCCCAACAGCAAAAAAGTCTTGTATGACAGGAATGCTCAAGCCCGAGCTTATGCTGTGGGACAGCAGGTTATGGTGCTCATTCCTGTCAGACACAATAAGCTGTAGGCAACTTGGGAGGGACCCTTCAAAGTGGTAAGGAAGGTCAGTAATGTTAATTACATGATAAGCCTGCTAGGCAGGAGGCAGGGGCACAAATTGTACTATGTTAACATGGTGAAGTCTCAGCATGTCAGAGAGGTCCTGGGAAGACTTCAAAGGGCAGGGTTGACCATTAAGCCCAGTAAGTCTCATGGGGGTATGGCAAAGGTCAACTACCTAGCACACAGCATGGGGAGTAGTAAAATTAAGCCAGAACCTGCCAAAGTGGAAGTTTTTCAGGCATGGCCTGCCTCTGTTACCAAAGAGCAGGTGAGGGCATTCCTGGGGACAGCAGGATACTATAGAAAGTTTGTTCTCAGTTATAGTATAATAGCTGCACCATCACATACCTGACAAGGAAAAACAGGCCAGATAAGGTACTGTGGACCCCAGCCTGTGAGCAGGCATTCCAAACACTTAAAGGGGGTTTGAGAGAATCCCCTGTGTTAGTCAATCCAGATTTGAGCAAATAATTTGTTGTGCAGGTGGATGCTTCAAACCGTAGGGTGGGGGTTGTACTCAGCCAGATTTCTTCAGCAGGAGAAGAGCACCCAATTGTATGTCTCAGCCATAGACTTCAACCCAGAGAGGAATGTTATGCAGCAGTAGAAAAAGAATGTCTAGCCATAGTATGGGCACTATAGAAACTTCAGCCTTATCTGTATGGAACAAAAATTGCTATGGTTACAGACCATGATCCCTTAACATGGCTAGTTAGAGTCAGCTAACAAAAGGCCAAGTTATTAAGGTGGAGCCTAGGGTTGCTGGCATATGACATGACAATACAGCACTGTAGTATGAAGTGAGCAATGGTAATGCAGATGAATTCTCCAGAGAGGGTACAAGATAATGTATTCCCAGACAGGCCCATTTCTATCAAGCAACATTCTTCAATGGTCACTTGAAAAACTAGCTTGAGTCTTCAAAGGGGGGAGAGATGTGATGATGTGAGGTATTGCCATCTGTGCCAGGGAGAATAGGGCAGCGCATGTGTAACATATGCCAGCATAATTATCTGGAATTATGTACAGAATTTTGTCATTTGACTGTCACACTGATTTTCAGAGATGCTTGTGTTAAACATATATATCAACAGTGTTATTATAACTTATTAAATAAATGTATATGTTTAAACAAAGAATTTTGGAAGGGAAGAGAAGAGGTTTTTGAAATTGTTCTATAGCTTTCAGATACTGCAACAGATCTTAGCAAAGCTCTGAGTTTGTTTTGTACCAGAGTTAGGTGATCAAATATGATGTCATTCTATAACCACTACTGAGAGGATGGAATTCCCACAAAGCAGTTTGTTTTGTTTTCTTTGGAACCTGATATAAAGATCTATGACACTTATCACAGTCAGTTCAGTTAGTTCAGTTCAGTTTTAGTTAGAAGCTCATCACCTTGTCTTGTGGAAGTAAGCATCTCAGCATCTAATCTTGCCTTGCTGTATTAATTAAGTTAGCTGAGGAACAGTTATTCTTTAGAGAGTAAGGAATCTATCTATGTGAATCTATCCAACTGTGTTATTTTTATATATCCTGTGATTGAAAATCTGGTGTGTATTGCACTTAGATATTTAGTATTCTCATGTTTTCTATTGTATTATTTATTATTGAATATTTTTATACCTTTCATTGTGGCTGGTCTTTTAGAGAATACTTTTAACATCTTGAGACTATTGATGCTTATTTTAGTGATGTAATGGCCACTCTGAAAAGTCTTGCTGCTTTGGTTACAGTTTACCTTTTATATTAGTATTCATTTTACTCAGTATAATTGGATACCCTTTTAAGAGCCTTAGAGTGGTTGACTGGTCGCAGCATGGTTACCTTATAGTCTGGGCAGAAGGAATACAGCTATTAAATCTGTGCCAGCCTTTCCCAGGAGTGTGTGTGTGTGTGAAAATCAAATACCCAGGTGTGGTACTTGGACCTGGGACACAGTGCTCCAAAGTAACTTTTATTTGGGATCTGGAGAGACAGAGAGTCCAGCCCCTGGTCTGGAGCATGTTCTGTGTGTGCTTTGGGGGGAAAGTATGCTTGATACAGAGAACTGCATTTGAAAATACTGTGTAAATCCATTCCTGTTTTCAGTCACTGTCTCTCGCTGGTTCAGTGGTAAGGATTGAGTATCCTTGATTACTGTCCCTGGATAGAGAGGCCATCACAACAAGAATTAAAGATGTGTATAACATAGTCTGCAGAATACAAAATCTAACCCTTCTACAGCAATTACCAATCACTCTCGGTTAAACTGAAGCAACAAAATTGAAATTGCGGTGAAAATCTACAAGTAGGGCAGGTAACCCATTACTGCAAGGTCTAGTTCAATGTAACCTATCTGGACTTATCTGTTAGCTATTTGTTCAGAACTGAAGCAGTGTCTTTATATTTTTGCAAACATCTTGAATTCCTAAATGTTGGCAGTTCTATGGTGAATATAAGTGAACTATTGCAGGCAGGTATATGTACAATAACTCTGTATATGCTTTTTTATGGAGAAAAGAAAGTGAGATCATCTATAAATTGCTTGTCTTATGTCTTCCTGTTTTGTGGTCAGAAATTTTAATCTCAAGGGAGATAAGATACATGAGATTTCTAAAACAATATGGTCAAGTGTAAACTCTTAGAAAGTCTGGACCTTGGAGATAATGACATTAAGAAAACTCATGATTCCATTCTCTGTTTGAAGAGAAAGCTTAAAATTGTAGGTCCGTCAAGCAATAACTTGAAAACGATTAACATCTGTCCCTCTGACCCGATATTTACTTAATCCCTAGCTAATTTATATTTGTCAAGAAATTTTATATGTGTTCTATAGTCAAAACAAGTTTTCTGCATGGTTAACCTGCAGAGACTAAATCTAGAAAAAATGCAATTACTGTCACACATGAGTCAGCCTTCTATGGGTTAAAACATATGGCTAAACTGAATTCGAAAAACAAAGGCTTTCCTTAATACATGATATTAGCTTTGAGCATTTAAAAACATTAACTTCTCTTAATTTGCTTGGAAATGGTGTAAATGAAATACAACAAGGCTCATTCAGGAAACTGTCTCTGCTTTATGAACTTTATTTCAGAACCTTATGTGAAAATGCTTTTACTGAGAACATGCTACATCTTCCATATGGAGTAATGACATTGTTTCTGGAAGGAGAAAATCCGAATATTGAAAACCTGAATGCTAAGCATACAAATTTGTTAAAACTTTGCATATTAAATGTGAGATGCTATATTTCACTGTCATTATGTCAGAGCCCCCAATGACACTTAAGGCACATCATATTGATATCAAAGAAATAAGACATTTAGATAGAATGTTATATTTCAAGAACAATTCTAGCCTGGAAGAGATTTATTTTAAACATCTGACAAATTTTGGTGAAAAATATCTCACATTATACTAGATTTCTCAGAATTAAATCATCCATTTTTTTTTACAAATGGAAGACCAGTTCATCAAAACAGTAAGGCCTCAGAAATCATATTTCAAAATCTGACATGTTTATAAGTTTCAGAATTAACAAACTCTGAGTTTACTTACTTCTCCTCAAATGTTTAATGATCTGTTATTTTTTTCTTAAAGTTTTTGTAATTGCTGTACAGAAAACTGCAATATTGTCCCCTGATCTCTTTCAAAACTCTGACTGCAGTATATTTATTTTTATCAGTCCATATTCCACTGTGACTGTCAAAATGCATGGATGATTTCCCAGGCAAGAAGGAACATGATATTAAACTTTTGAAGTGAAAAGTGTTTCTTTCCTGAAAAAAAAACTGTGACATTCCCATAAGAAATTCGTTTTTTTTCTTGGTGACATTATTCCCATCGTGCTGTTCATGGTATTTGCTTTAGTATACAAAATGGCTGGATGGTATATTGCCTGGAGTCTTCAATATTTGTAGAGCTCAGTTAGAAGAATTGCTGCGAGAAAGACACATAACAATCCAGTACAAGTTCCTTCCAAACCTGGAGCATAAGGGACCACCTTTCATCAAGATGTACCTCCATACCAGGGCCTTTGAGGTGGGGAAAGACATTGTAGATATCATTGTGGACAGTATCTATAGTAGCAGCAGCAAAACAATCTTTGCTGACACCCACATTATCTAGGGAGTGAATGCCACTCCCTGGAGATGAGAATGGTCACTTGCAGACTGCTGACAGAAGGCCCAAGTCTTCTCATTCTGGTGTTCTTGGAGTGGATCTACTCCTGCGAGATTTCAGCCTATAGTTAGGTTAAGAAGTTGACATATATAAACTGGCCAGGGGAGGAAAATGAGCAGCTGGTCCTTTGGGAATAGTTGAGAAAGACTTAAATAAAGGAGATAACAATAAAAATAGATCTTTGATTTAACTGACTCATTAGGTTGAGGATACATTTTTTTATAGGAAAATAAGAAGGCTGTTGGTTCTAGTCCCACAGCAAATTGTTTTCTTTTTGCAATAGAAAAACTATAGTACAGTGTGTGGGTGGGGCTGTAAAAGGGCTGCACTCCTGAAATACCATCCCTGAAATTACATGTAAACTGAGGTCCCATCTACCTGAGTTGGTGAAATATTATGTTGCTATTAAAGATACCACAGTACTCACCAGAAGGAAGTGTATGGGAATTTTCCTGGTGTCCTGGTCAGTTTCCCTGGACTACATAATTATTAACAATGACAAGACAAGTGTGAATATCCTTGTCAACAAAAGTACATAAACTGGTCAGCAGTGTTGTCTAAAAGCAACAATGTTATGGTACAATTACTGTTTCAGACAGCACTTCAGTAGGATTAGATAAATTACAAAAACATGAATGAGTAGTTAAATTAATAAAATAAAACAGCTGCAAAGACATTGCAACAACTGCAAGGAATAACACTATAAGTACCAAATGGTATTGGAGACACTAGTTGTAATGGACAGTAGCACTTCACCTATGTATCAAAATAAAAATAGCAACATGGCTGAATGGTACCCGAATTAAAACATACTTGTGTGGGAAACAATGGGGACTATGCAATACCCATATGTTTTAAACTTTTAAAACAGTGCGAATGTCAGCTCCATTTCAATTGTACTATCTGATGCAGGCAGACTAGCAAATTTAAGCACAGTTCAATCCCAGGAATACTATAGCCCAGTCTTCAAAGCTTCATACATGTATACAGGGTATAGCTTTACTGTAGGTGGAGGTGTCGTACATCATATGGTACCCAAAAGTTTGTCCCAGCATACAAATTCTTGAATCAAAACCTAATTTGAATGCAGGGACCATTGCTGCACATACCATGTGCATCAGTACCAGCCATCATCAATAACAAGCTACCGTAAATGTGGTTTAGTACGAGCCATCACCAAGTAACAAACTACTATAAATGTGTTTCAGTATTAGCAATCACCAAGTAACAAACTATGTAAATGTGTTTTAGTACCAGCCGTCACCAAGTAACAAACTGCTGTAAATTTGTTTCAGTACCAGCCATCACCAAGTAACAAACTACTATAAATGTACTTTAGTACCAGCCATCACCAAGTAACAAACTACATAAATGTATTTCAGTACCAGCCATCACCAGATAACAAACTACCGTAAATGTGTTTCAGCACTAGCCATCACCAAGCAACAAACTACCGTAAATATGTTTTATTAACAGCCATCACCAAGTAACAAACTACCATAAATGTGTTTCAGTACCAGCCATCATCAACTAACAAACTACTCTAAATATGTTTCAGTACCAGCCATCAAAACCTAACAAACTAGTGTAAATGTGTTTTATTAGCAGCCAACACCAAGTAGCAAACTATAATAAATGTGTTTTAGTACCAGCCATCAAAACTAACAAACTAACATAAATAAGTTTCAGTACCAGCCATCACCAAGTAACAAAGTACCGTAAATGTGTTTCAGTACCAGCCATCACCAACTAACAAACTACCATAAATGTGTTTCAGTAATAGCCAATTAACAAACTACCATAAATGTGTTTCAGTAATAGCCAATTAACAAACTACCATAAATGTGTTTCAGTAATAGCCAATTGACAAACTATTTTTATTCTAAGATTTTTAGAAAGCCAACATTTTCGAATTCTTATTTGGCTTTTAATAGTGCTCACCCTTACCATCAGAAAAAAGGTATTGTTAAGGGACAATATGTGAGGGGTAGCCGTATGACATCAAGGGAGAGTGATTTTGAGGTTGAATGTAAGATTTTCCACAATATGTTTATGGATCGAGGCTACCCTAAAGATCTTATTGAGCCTATAGAAAGAGAATTTAGGGAAGGTAGATATGACAAATTTAAACCCATTTTGGGTTCAAATTTTGTCTTGAATGAGATGAAATCTACAAAGCTTAACAGTGAGGGTACAGGAAATTTTTGTAGTTGATTATAATGGTAGTGCACCTAGAATTAGGAAGATTTTGGAGGAAGAATGGTGTAGGTTTGGTCAGATTTCGGATTTGAAATGTACATATAGAAGGGGCAAAAGCTTAAAGTCTATTCTGGAAGGTAAATATGGTATGAAAAAAGTTAAGGAAGGGAAACTAGGAACCTTTAAATGTGGAAGGTGTTCCCAATGCCCATTTATTTGTACTAAGCAAACAATTTTTTTAGAGAGCAGGGACAGACTGATCCAGAGCAAATATTTTGCGAACTGTCACACCTCTGGGATAGTTTATTTAGGTTTGTGTGATTATTGTGATGCATTTTATATAGGGAAATCGGAAAGAAAGCTAAAAAATAGAATTTATGAGCATTACTATGAGATAAAAACAAAATGTATTAATAATGCTTTATGCCGACATAAATTAATTTGCCAGGAAGCTAAATTTAGCTTCTTTGTGTTGGAAGTAGTGGAAAAGGATGTAAGAGGTGGGCTATGGGAAACTTCGATTCAGTATAAAGAGCTGTTGTGGCAGCTTTCCTTGGAGGCGAATAAACCTCCAGGTCTAAATGATGCCATCTCTTCAGCACCTGTACTCAAGCTGAGATCAGCTAAGCTTTAAGTGTTTTCATTTTATGTTTTTTATTTATTATTTTTTTCTATATTTATCTTATTTTAAATGTGTATTAAAATCAGTTTACATTAAAGTGTTGGTAGTATAGGATACCACAAGCTGTAATGCTTTTGCTGGTTGTATTAAAGAATTTCGTTTGTTTTATTAGATTAAGTTATTATAAAGTTTTTATTAAATTTTGATAATAATATTAATTTATTAATCCATTAATGTATTGGGTCAGTGCGGGGGGAATCCATTACAATATATTTTAATGTATGTGTTGTATGCATTATGTCTTACCCCTTTAAATGTATAAGTATCTTGTTCCCTTTAATTAACTAATTGTTTAATTATTTTGATGAATATATAAGGAGTGGTTTTTGTGTAGGTATGCATTTGTCTCCATCTGATGAAGTGGTTTAAACGAAAACGCAGTGCTGGTGAAATCGCGTTAGTGGACTGTATAGTCAAACTTATTGTTTCTGCGTTTTATTGGACTGAAGAGTCGTTTTAATAAAGGAATTCATGTGGATTACGGATTTGGGCCTCTTCCATCTGTTCTGTATTTTTGGTGTTTTGGTGAACATTGGAACAGTGATTCTTTTTGGTTTGTGTACTTTAGTACCAGCCATCACCAAGTAACAAACTACATAAATGTATTTCAGTACCAGCCATCACCAGATAACAAACTACCGTAAATGTGTTTCAGCACCAGCCATCACCAAGCAACAAACTACCATAAATATGTTTTATTAACAGCCATCACCAAGTAACAAACTACCATAAATGTGTTTCAGTACCAGCCATCATCAACTAACAAACTACTCTAAATATGTTTCAGTACCAGCCATCAAAAACTAACAAACTAGTGTAAATGTGTTTTATTAGCAGCCAACACCAAGTAGCAAACTATAATAAATGTGTTTTAGTACCAGCCATCAAAACTAACAAACTAACATAAATAAGTTTCAGTACCAGCCATCACCAAGTAACAAAGTACCATAAATGTGTTTCAGTACCAGCCATCACCAACTAACAAACTACCATAAATGTGTTTCAGTAATAGCCAATTAACAAACTACCATAAATGTGTTTCAGTAATAGCCAATTAACAAACTACCATAAATGTGTTTCAGAAATAGCCATCACCAAGTAACAAACTACCGTAAATGTGTTTCGGCATCAGACATCGCCTAGTAACAAACTGCAGTAAATATGTTTCAGTACCCGCAATCGCCAAGTAACAAAGTACCATAAATTTGTTTCAGTACCAGCCATCACCAACTAACAAACTACCATAAATGTGTTTCAGTACTAGCCATCACCAAGTAACAAACTACCATAAATGTGTTCCAGTAATAGCCAACTAACAAACTACCATAAATGTGTTTCAGTACCAGCCATCAACAACAAGCAAACTACTGTAAATGTGTTTCAGTACCAGCCATCACCAACTAACAAACTACCGTAAATGTGTTTCAGCACCAGCCATCACCTCGTAACAAACTACCGTAAATGTGTTTCAGCACCAGCCATCAACAACTAACAAACTACCGTAAATGTGTTTCAGCACCAGCCATCACCAGCTAACAGACTACTGTAAATATGTTTCAGTACCAGTCATCAAAAACTAACAAACTAGTGTAAATGTGTTTTATTGGCAGTCACCACCAAGTAACAAACTATAATAAATGTGTTTTAGTGCCAGCCATCAACAACTAACAAACTAACGTAAATGTGTTTCAGTACCAGCCATCACCAAGAAACAAAGTACCATAAATGTGTTTCAGTACCAGCCATTACCAACTAACAAACTACTGTAACTATGTTTCAGTATCAGCCAACTAACAAACTACCATAAATGTGTTTCAGTACTAGCCATCACCAAGTAACAAACTACTGTAAATGTGTTTCAGTACCAGCCATCACCAAGTAACAAATGACCGTAAATGTGTTTCAGTACTAGCCATCGTCAACTAACAAACTACCATAAACTTGTTTCAGCACCAGCCATCGCCTAGTAGCAAACTGCCGTAAATATGTTTCAGTACCAGCCATCACCAACTAGCAAACTACCGTAAATATGTTTCAGTACCAACCATCACCTAGTAGCAAACTACCATAAATGTATTTCAGCACCAGCCAACAACTAACAAACTACCATAAATGTGTTTCAGCACCAGCCATTACCAAGTAATAAACTACCGTAAATGTCTTTCAGTACCAGCCATCACCAAGTAACAAACTACTGTAAATGTGTTTCAATACCAGCCATGACCAAGTAACAAACTACCACAAATGTGTTTCAGTACTATAGGTACATCATTAAAGTACAGACTTCAGTAATACAGCCACCAGACATACTCCTAGATTTTCTATCAGTGATAGACTATAAAATGTGCTTATAGGTATGCTCACGCACAAGCATTACATGGTCATACACTCAAATATACCAAATATGCACACACAGATATACACACACACACACACACACACACACATGCACACACAGACACACACATGCATACACACACACACACACAAAACATAGTAGTAATAATATCAATATGTCTTACAATTAATTTAACTAAATATCACAGAATAGGCTTATACACATAAAACATCAGTGCATTAAACATCTCTAACACAATACATGAAATAGACACCCGCACAGATAATATACTAATAATAATATTTGTGTATGTATTATGAATGTGTATATCACAGGAATACTTACAGTTTAACAAATTATATAAAATATAATAGAATAGAATATATGTATGCAGATGCAGAAATACGCACACACAAAAACATATATTTATATATAGGTTCATAGGTTCATAGGTAGGTACTAGGCTACTGGCCCTAGGGCCTATATAAGCCTAGCCAAAAAGGTACTCTGGCTTTTGCCACCCAAGAAAATTCTTTTCCTGTGCCCCTGTCGAGCAGAGCCACAGAAGTGATCCCCAGGGTGAATTTCCTATTTCCCATCCAATCATCAAGACTTTTCTTGAAGAGTGCTAATGAGGAGCTCTGTTTGACATAGATAGGTAGTCTGTTCCTGAGTATGGGAAGTCTCTGGGACAGGAATCTATCCCTCCAGCATGTTCTATTTATTGTGGTGACAAGGTTTAGGTCCCTACAGCGAGTAGTTTGGAGGGATTGGGTTTTCTTTAAGTGGAGCATGTCCAACAGCTCTGTGTTTGACATAGCTTTGTATGTTAGGCAGAGATCGCCTCTGAGTAGGCGATAGGCGACAGAGTAAAGCTGAAGTTTTTTGAGATGGTCTGTGTAGGGTATCTGTTTGAGGCTAGCAATCCTCTTTGTGAGATATTTTTGTGGCTTCTCCAGTTGTTGTAGATGACTTGTGAGGTACATATCAAAAGGGGCGCTGTACTCTATTATGGGTCTAATGAGTGATGAGTAGAGGGGAACAATGACCTCTTTTTTTCTGGATGAGAAACCTTTTGTGATGAGGTGTGCCACGTAGAAGGATTTCCTGACCACTGTGGCAATGTGATTATCAAAGGAGAGACTACTGTTCACCTGTGTCCCAAGGTCTCGTATCACACTTTTGGTGTTAAGTAGACTATCACCTATGTGGTAGTTCATGGGTACAGAGTTTTTACCAAAGGGGATGACAATGCACTTTTCGGCATTGAGCTTCAGGCCATGGCTTTGACACCAGGCATCTGTCTCAGTGAGGCCCTTTTGTAGGATGCCCACATTGTTAGGAGTTTCAATTATGGCTCCCAGTTTGCAGTCATCTGCAAACTTCATTAGCCAAAGACCTTCTGTGTTAGCCTGTACATCAGAAAAGTAGATACCAAACAGGGGAGGACCCAGGATTGAACCCTGTGGTACTCCACTTGTCACTTGTCTGAAGTCAGATTTGGAGTCTGCTACTTTCACAGACTGGGTTCTGTACGAGAGCCAGTTGGCAACCCATCTTGTGACATAGGGATTTATACCTAGTTTAGTGAGTTTATCTATAATTCCAGAGTGGAGGATGGTATCGAAAGCCTTGGCAAGATCTAGATAGGCTGTGTGAACCACCTTACCCTCATCTATGACTTTGGTAACTGCTTCAAAGAAGTCTATCAGGTTTAGGAGACATGATCTGCCTTTTACAGACCAGAACTGGGTGGGGTCCAGAGTTTGGAGATTGCCAGTGTCTTTGTTTATGAGTTCCATGATGATACGTTCCATGGCCTTGCAGACCAGGCTTGTCAGGCTAATGGGGCAGTAGTTTCCAGGGTCTGTTGTGGCTCCCCCTTTGTGGAGTGGGATAACCATCGTGGTGTGCCATTCAGTGGGTACAAAGCCTGAGGTGAGGCTATGATTGAACATGGTACTTAGGTGGGGTGCCTGTTCGTTCTGCAGTTCATATAGAATGCAGCCTGGGATATTGTCAGGTCCCATGGATGCTATGTATGTGTTTTTACCTGTGCAGCCATGATTACTGGAACTTTGCATTCTTCCAGGATAGAGATGGGCCCTCTAGGGGGTGAGAGGGGGTAAAGTTAGCACTGAACCTATCTGCCAGGATGTTGGCAATATCAGTTGGTTCTGTATATTTAGTGCCATTGTGCTGTAACTCAGAGCAGATCTGAGTATTGCCATTGAGATTCTTGACATAGCTATAGAATGCTTTGTGGTTGTCTTTAGAGTCAGTGGCAATTTTGTTATTGTAATTAGCTTTGGAGGATTTTATGAGGGATCTCATCTTCTTACTGAGGCTGACCAGGGAGCTCCTCCAGTCATGGGATTTTACTCTTTTTTGCAACAGTTTCCTTCTTCTGTTGTAGAGCTTGTTTATGGCAAAGGACCACCAGATTGGCTTCCTTTTTTTGGAGAATAGCATCTTGGTTCTGTTAGGGATAGCATGATCCATGCACTCGTGTAAGTGCTTATAAAGTGCATTTGTGTAGGATTCAGCAGTAATACCTCTATTGTCCATCTGCATGGGTGTCATGAAGTTTACCACTTCTGTCTTAAGAAGTATGAATTTGGCTTTGGAGAAGTTTTTTATGGTGGCTTCCCTAATGGGGGGTGGAGTTGGGATGTGGATGTCTAGGGTGATTAGCTTGTGGTCAGATCTGACCAACAAGGAATTGACCTCTGGTGTGGAACACCGGTCACCCATGTTGGTAATGACCAGGTCTAAGATATTGCTGCCTCTGTTGGGGGTATGAATAAGTTGATCCAAGGCATTGGAATTTATGAATTCCAGAAAACGTTGAACAAAAGAGTTGGTACATGAGTAGTTTTCCCAGTTAATGGTGGGGTAGTTGAAATCGCCCATTACTAGGGTGTTGGGTTGTACCCTAATATTTTCCAGTGTATCAAGAAATGAAGAGTGGGAATCCTGGGGCATGGTGGGGGGTCTGTAGCAAGCTACAATTTGGATTGCAGTCTTGCCCAAAGTTAGTTGCACTTGGATAATCTTGGATGCATTATGCTGTGCAACTAGCCTGGAGGTGTGGATATCCAAAATGAATATGGACATGCCTCCACCTTTATTGCTTCGGTCCAGGTAAGGTGGCTGAAAGGTGTGGTATGAATTATAGCCTGGTATTACAGGGGTGCTCTCTGGAGCTTTGAACCAGGTCTCTGTCACTGCACAGATGTCGATGTTCTCCATTTTAAGGAGTGCCTCGAGTGAGTGCATTTTGAGGTTTAGGCTTCTAGCATTGAGTAGAATTATCCTCAGATTTTGCTTGCTTGTACCTTTTACGGCGGTGAATTTGTCATTTGAACCTTGCCTAAAAAAGGCACTATAGGGGTGTTTCCCAAGGGCAACAGTTGTAGAGCCTTAGCC